>NC_056729.1:59766330-60066330 GCF_019279795.1 Protopterus annectens | reverse complement strand
TGGGAATTGATGAATGACCAACAATAAAACATGAACAAATGAGAATAAATTAGGAATATTTTAGAAGACTTAATACTGATAACGGCATTGACATCTAGGAAAAAAGTTCAAGCTATAAACCACTTTGCTCTTCCTGTCCTAACGTACAGTTTTGGAATGACTGATTGGCCCCAAAAGGTGTTGGATAGGTTGGACAGGAAAACAAGAAGGATGCTTCATGCTCATCAAATGATTTATAAAAATCAGTGCATACTAGAACTAAGTATTCATAGGTTCATAGGTTCATAGGTTGGTACTAGGCTATCAGCCCTAGGGCCTATACAAGCCTAGCCATAACAATTCCCTGGCTATTTCTTCCCACATTATTTACTTTCCTGGACCCCTGTCTAGCAGGGCGACTGACGTGATCCCTGGGGTGAATTTCCTTTCTCCCATCCAATCGGCAAGGTTCCTCTTGAAGAGGTCCAAAGAGGCACTCTGCTTTACATGTATGGGCAATCTATTCCAGAGTCTGGGGAGTCTCTGGGTCAGGAACCTATCCCTCCAGCATGTTTTGTTTATTGTGATGACAAGGTTTAGATCCCTGGAGTGTGTAGCTCTGAGGGATTGGGATTTCTTTAAGTGTAGCATGTCCAACAGCTCTGGGTTTGACATGGCCTTGTATGTTAAGCCTCTGAGTAGACGATATGTGACAGAGTATAGCTGGAGTTTTTTAAGGCGGTCAGCATAGGGCATCTGCTTTAGGCCTGTGATTCTTTTAGTGAGGTATTTCTGAGGCCTTTCCAGTTGTTGCAGATGTCTTGAGAGGTACATACCAAATGGGGAGTTGTATTCTATAATGGGTCTAATGAGGGATGAGTACAGTGGGACAATGACCTCCTTTTTTCTGGATGAAAAGCCCTTCGTGATGAGGTGTGCCACATAGAAGGATTTCCTGACTGTTGTGGCGATGTGGTTATCGAAGGTGAGACCACTGTCCACCTATGTCCCTAAGTCTCTTATCACACTTTCTGTGTTTAGTGTACTGCCACCTATATGGTAATTCATGGATACATGTTTTTTCCCAAAGGGGATAACAATACATTTCTTGGCATTGAGCTTGAGCCCATGGCTCTGGCACCAAGCATCTGTTTCTGTAAGGCCCTTTTGTAGAGTATCCACATCATTTGGGGATACAATGATGGCTCCTAGTTTGCAGTCATCTGCAAACTTTGTTAGCCAGAGTCCCTTAGTGTTGACCTGTACTTCAGAGAAGTAGATGCCAAACAAGAGCAGCCCCAGGACTGAACCCTGAGGTACTTCACTTGTCACTTGTCTGGAGCTGGATTTGGAGTCGGCTACTTTTACAGTGTGGGTTCTATCAGTAAGCCATTTAGCAACCCATTGGATGACATAGGGATTAATGCCCAACTTAGTAAGTTTATCTATGATTCCAGAGTGGGGGATGGTGTCAAAGGCCTTGGCAAGGTCTAGATAGGCTGTGTGGACCACCTTACCCTTGTCCATGGCTCTGGAGACTGATTCAAAGAAGTCAATCAGGTTCAGGAGACAAGATCGGCCCTTCACAAACCCAAACTGGGTGGGGTCCAGTGTTTGAGGTTGCCAATGTCTTTGTTTATAAGTTCCATGATAATACGCTCCATGGCCTTGCAGATAAGGCTTGTCATTCTGAAGGAGGTTTGGGCCTCCTCAAAATTGATTACATGTATAGATCTGTGACAGTGGAACTGCATACATATCTGCTGACCTCACAAGACCCAAATGTAGTGAAAGTTTTGAAACATGAGGAGAACAAGTCTAAGATGACTTCCCTACTTAGTTTAGCAGAAGCATACCATGTTAATCCTGAATGGAAATCAAACCAGAAGCAGATAAAAATCTGTCAGCAACGAAATGTGCCAAAATACAAAAGAAAGACAATAAGGTGAAGAATCAGATGAGAAGCAAGAAATGTGGAAAATACATAAATATAGTTACAAGTATAGAAGACACTTGGAACAATCTCACATTGATCAGGACTGAATGCAGGAATGGCTAAGGAGAGGTGAATTTAAACCAAAAGATGAAAGGTTAACACTGGTGGTCCAAGATAGTGGACTATGTACATGTTAGTTTTACAAAGTCCATTGAACATGTAGGAGAAACAGACAAATGTAGGCTTTGTAAAAAACAGAATTGGAAACAGTCGCACATCCTGTTGCTGGTCGTGATATACTAATGGCAGAAGGACTGTATACTGAAAGGCATAATAATGTGGTAAGACTGCTGCATTGGGGATTGTGTAAATGTTATGTTATTGAAGTAGTTGAAAAACATTGGAAACATGAACCACAAGGCATTATAGAAAATGATGACGTTTATATTATGTGGGGTCACCAATTACCAACAGTTCAAAAAATAGATGTGAGAAAACCAGATATAGTGGTCCATGAAAAGAAGACAAAAGTAGCATTGATCATTGAAATTGCTACATCTAGTGACTACAGTGTCTTATGTACAGAGAGACACAAAGTCATAAAATACTAGGGCTTCCAAAAAGAAATGAGGGCAATGTTGAAGAAGGATACCCAGACAGTTCCAATAGTAGTAGGAGCAATGAGTCTTATAAAAAAGAATTTACAGTTGTACTTAGATATGTTAATGATACAAGTAACTCTGTACGATTTGCAGAAGAAGTCATTACTGGGTACATTGCAGCTGGTGCAAAGAGCACTTCTGGCTAACATCAAAGACTGAAACAATACTAATTTCATGAACTTTAATCCTACTTTGACTTAGAAATAGGGTCAATTCCCATCATGGTATTAGAAACACAAAAGACTTGGAGAAATTAAAAAAGTGAGACTTTGTTAACAAGGACATAGTTAATCCCCAAAGTCTGGACCCAACCCAGGTTGGATTCGTTAAAGGTAGATCATGCCTATTAAACATGGTTGACTTCTTTGAGAATGTCACCAAAGCACTGGACTAGGGAAAGACAGTACATACCACCTGTTTGGACCTAGCCAAGGCATTTGACACAATCCTCCACTCGGGTATTATAGAGAAACTCTCCCAGTTGGGAAGTAACCTCTGCATTACCAGATGGGTAGCCAACTGGCTCACCGACAGGGTACATACTGTAAAAGTGAACGACTTCACCTCTAGCAAAAGACCAGTCACCAGTGGCATATCATGGTTCTGTGCTGGCCCCCTTACTGTTTGGAATTTATTTCTCAGAAGTCCAGGAAAATTGATGGCCTGTGGCTGACTAAGTTTGCTGATGACTGCAAACTGGGAGCAATCATTGAGTCCTCCAATGATGTTAATATACTGCAAACAGTGTTAACACAGAAAAATAACTGGTGCCAAAGCCACAGATTAAAGCTAAATACAAAAAATGCGTTATTTTTCCCTTTAGGAAAGCTGGCATCCCTTCAAATTACATTATAGACAGCACCACCCTAAGTGTAGACCCACTGGAACGTACTCTGGGTACTCAGGTTGATAGCAGTCTGAACTTTGACCACCTCGCAACCACAGTAGTAAGAAAATCCTTCTATGTAGCACATCTTTTAAGTATTGCATCTAGATCTAAGGATGTTATAATTCCATTACACTTGGTCCTCATCAGACCAATAACTGAGTACAATGCTCTCTTTTACATGTACCTCACTGAATACCCGCAACAATTGTAGAGACCACAGAGGTTCCTCACCAAGAAATTGCAGGTTGCACAAAGCAGATCTTATGTGGAAAGACTGAAAGCCCTGTAACTGTATTCTGTCTTTTACAGGTTGCTAAGGGGTGACCTGTGCCTGGCTTACAGGGCAGTCTCTGACCCGGCCCTCATAGAAATGCTACACATTCATAAATCAAACTAAATGAGGGTCACTTGCTCTAGGGATCTTAACCTAG
The DNA here is from genome assembly GCF_019279795.1 of Protopterus annectens. Classification (NCBI taxonomy): domain Eukaryota; kingdom Metazoa; phylum Chordata; order Ceratodontiformes; family Protopteridae; genus Protopterus; species Protopterus annectens. Next base: position 60,062,433 of record NC_056729.1, on the reverse strand, counting down.
CCTCTGACATGAACAGGTCATGCTGGAGAGATAGATGTATCTCCCAGAGACTGCCACTTTTCTGGAACAAGCTTCCAATTCACATGAAACAGAGCCCCTCACTGACTCTCTTCAAATGCAACCTAGATCAGTGGATGGATGAAAGAAAATTCACTCCTAGGGTGGTGCCCATGTCTCTCCTGGACAAAGGAAGTCATTATTGACTACCATCGACCCTTACCTCTATGAACTTCACTCAGCTAACCACTGACGCTTGGGGCAACTCGGGATAAATATGGCTAGGCTTGTAAGGGCTGTAGGGCCATTAGGCTAGTAATGTTCTATGAACCTATGTACAAAATGAGTTGCATGAATATGAATGTAATGTCAGCATAGGTCTAAACTAAATGGGACATATAGCAACAGGCTCATGGATAACAGTAGACAGAAGCAATCACAATCACAGACAATATCAGAATAATACCACCATTAATCTATATCACTGTCATAAAATATGTGATTGTGAGTTGTTATACATGGTTCTGGATGAACTCTGTGAACTGACTCTGCCTTATAAAGTATCAAATCTATGAAGTGAGACCAGATTCAAAGAAGATCACATCTGTTAGAGGGATCCGCTGGACAAGATTACCATATTCCTGTTGGATGTTACAGCTTACAAGGCTCAATTAACCAGAGCTGCTCTATGTTTGGTGTCCTTTGGCAGAGGTCTAGAGTGTTTCTGCTTGAATCCAAGCCATTCAAAGCAAAAAGCAAACAAATAAGTATATTTGAGTTTTATCTGTACTTTTCAACTGTATTTAATTGAATTTCTACATTATATTCTGTCTTCTTTTTACTGTTTCTACTGTTTGTGGCTGCTTCATTATCTGCAGTTTTTTGCACTGTACTGTACTCAGGTAGCATAGACTAGATTCAGACCTGCTGAATATAGCCTGTATTGATACACTTGCGTGCATATCCAGCCATCATACATTAAGTGGGGCTCCCCCTGCAGCCTTATGGCAGAAGAGTGTGAATACAGCCTTGTCTGAGTTGGGGACTGTTGGAGGAAGGATCATTGTGTGATTTCCTATTGGTAGATTATGTTAAAAGTATTTATGTTCACCTGTATTTAAGCCTCATGCTTGTGCATCCTGTACACCGTGTAATGGGAGTTAGCGATGCCCTGTATAGATGCAAATGGCTAGAAACAATTTTTTACCCCAGGCAAATGTCAGTAGAACTCTCCTAAGCTTCCCTGCTGCAGTGCAGGCAACTCAAACTGAGCACTGAGCAGAGTAGCCTTCATTTTTCATCCCTCATCTTCAATAGAATAAGCCCCTTGTTAATCCTAGAGCAAAATCTGATTTAACTTGCCCATCCCCTAATAGTACTTATGTTTTAACCTGCCACAATGGAAAGTCAGTTTGACACCATTTCTCCAGACAGCCTGATTGACATGGACATCCTGAGGCAATGTAGTAACTGTCTCGTGTATACTGACAACTTACTTCTAAAACAAACAAATATAATATGTGAGAGATGTAATTATACCATGAAACTGGAATCAGTCCTCTCATGTAACAAGCAGGACATCAAACAGGTTGTCATCATACATGCACACCTCTCCGCTCACACAAGATAAGGTCATGACACATCATCCCACATATGAAGAGGTACTCATTGAAAGCCTAGCAAAAGATCAGAGACCTCTCAAGTTCAAACCATTTGCACATACTGAAACATAGATAGAATCCACTACACATAACAACACACATACCAGTGTTTCAGAAAATAAGCCCCTAAGACAAAACATCTCAAGACCAAATGTCTTGGTCATAGGCAACTCAATAGTGAGACACACAGACATCCCTCTTACCAGGGTGGACAAAGAGAAGGTTACAGTCAGCTGCCTGTCAGGTGCCAGGATCTGTCAAACCACACATGCACTCAAGTCACTAAACAACGATTACCGCATAGTTCATGTTGGGGTGGATGACTTGAGATGTACCTCTTTGGACTATATAATGAGAGACATGATTGAAATATCAGCTTATGTGTCCCAGGCAGGTATGTCCCTAGCCCTAAGCAGCATTCTACCTTCACCTAGCATGATGACAAAATATAGACAAAAAATGTAGACTTCAACAATTGGCTTAGCTTCGGGTGTCAGTCCAGAGGAATCCAGTACCTGTCAGCCTGGGTGGACATGGTCGACAGGCCACACTGCTTTACCAGAGATGGTCTGCACCTGTCTCCTCATAGCTTTTGGATACTGGCAAAGATTCTTGCCTCCCCCATTGTGCCTTTTTTAGGCAATGCCAAAAAAATTAAATTTCCAATATAACAAAATCCACTTGTGACAAACACAAGGTTACAATGCTTTATGCTGGGAGCATAAACAGGAAACTTCACTTCATGGAAGCACTCCTACCCTTGGATGATGCTGATGCTTGTGCAGTCACAGAGGCATGGTTTAGGGCTGCTGAGAGCACCCTTGGCCATGCAAGGCTACAACGCCTTTCACATTTTCAGACATCAAAATGAGAATGAGCATGAAAGGACCAAATGTGGTGGTGTATCCATCTACATTAACGCTAAGTACACCTCAAAACTGGTTAAACAGTATGACTCCCTTGAGCTACTCCAGGTCCAGCTAACTACAGGCAAAGTACCCTACCACATCATTGTTAGCTATAGGTCCCACACCATGAGCCAAGAGAAACATACTGCCTACCTGGACCTACTGGAGTCACTCACCATACAGCCAAACACCTTGGTCATGGGAGATTTCAACTATCCTTACATCAATTGGGCAACATATATGAGCACAAACATGATTTCCAGAGGTTCCTGGACTTTGTCAATACAAACACCCTGGAACAGATAGTCCACACCCCCACAAGAGGGTTCAAATGTCCTAGACTTAGTACTCACCAACATGGGGATCACTGCACCCCCTTTGTGGTATTCTCTCTGGTAAGCTCAGACCATAAATCAGTCTCATTTTAAGTAACTATCAGACCTGACATCCCCACAGGAGCAATTAAACTAAAAATTATTTTCCAAAGCTAACTACAGCCTACTAAGTGATAGTATAAAAAGTTTCAAACCCCCCGCAGACACAGCCATCAATGACTCTGATGCAGAGGTGTATGTACACAAATGTCTTGTATAAACACCTAAACAACTGTATAGACTCGGCAGTACCTGACTGAATCAAAAGCAGATCCTCCTGAAAAAAACAAGCCACCCTGGTGGACCTCAGGTATAAATAGGTTATATAACAAGAGGAAGAAACTGTTCCCTAAGAGCAAGAGAGAACTGACACAGCAGAGAAAAATTCCTTTCATGGCTTGAACAAGCAAATCAGATATCTTGTAAAGTCCTCTAAAGCAAATTAAAAAGCTAAAATAGCATCCCTAGCTAAGGATAAGGCATTCTTTAGCTATGTCGAAAATCTAAAAGGGAATGCCCAGCTATGTGCCGAACTAGTTGTGGATATTACCAATCATATGATACCTGAGGAAATTGCCAACCTGCTAGCTGACAGATTTGGCACAAACTTTACCCTCTATCCCCACCAGCCATACCCCAAATTATTCCTAACACTAGTCCCCTCCCTATTATCCCTAGACAGCAGATCATATCTGTGCTCTCCAAGGCCAAACACATGGCCTCAATGGGACCAGACAACATCCAAAGCTGCTCTTAGAAATATAAAACAAGACCTAGTGGAACCACTTTGTGCTGACTTTAACCATAGCCTGAGAACTGGCTATGTTCCATCGGAGTGGAGAACAGCTACAGTAATCTCCTTGCACAAAGGGGCCCCATCAACAAACCTTGGGAAATATATACCCAAAAGGCCAACCTGCCTCATCTGCAAGGCCATGGAAAGAATCATCATGGACATGATCAGCAATGACATAGGTGACCTTAAGACTATTGACCCAATCCAGTTTGACTTTGTTAAAGGTAGATTATGCCTGTTAAGCCTGATAAACTTCTTTGAGAATGTCACCAAAGCCCTTAATGAAGGTAAGACAGTGCATACCACCTGTCTTGCCTACCCAAGGCTTTTGACACAATTGCCTACTTAAGCATCATTGAGAAACTCACCCAGTTGGAGATTAACCCTTACATCACTAGATGGGTAGCCAACTGGCTCACAAACAGAACTCACATTGTTAAGGTTAGGGACTCCACCTCTACCAGTAGACCAGCCACCAGTGGAGTACTAGAAGGATCCGTACTGAGCCTGTTAATGTTTAGAATCTATTTTCCAGAAGTTCAGGCCAAAGTAGATGGCCTGTGGCTTGCCAGGTTTTCTGATGATTGCAGATTGGGTGCAGTCTCTGAGTCCTCCAACAATGCTAACATATTACAGAAGGGGTTAACACAGACAGTCAATTGGTGCCAAAGCTATTGACTAAAACTAAAAGCAAAAAAGTGCATTATTATCCCCTTTGGCAAAAAAGAACAAATTACAGACATTATTGACAGCATTGTCCTAAGCTCAAACGCTGTGGTGTGAGACTTGGGAACTCAAGTTGATGGAAATCTAAACTTCGATCACCATGTCTCCACAGTAGTAAGAAAATCCTTCTATACCGCACATCCCATAAGTAAGGGCATTGCATCCAGGTCTAAGGATGTTATAACTACACTGTACTTGACCCTTATTAGACCAGTAATTGAGTACAATGTCCCCTTTTGCAAATACCTTGCCAGACACCTGTGGCAGCTGGAGAGACTGCAAAGATTTCTCAAAAGAACAATTCAGGGCTTCCAAACCATGTCTAACATGGACAGACTGAAAGCCCTGTCACTGTACTATGTATCTTATAGGCTGCTGAAAGGCAACTTGTGCCTTACCTACAGGGCAGTCTCTGACCCTGCCCTAATGTAAATGCAGCACATCTGCAAATCAAATAGGACAAGAGTCACTTGCTCCAGAGATCTTAACCTAGCCTGTGACATCAAAAAAACATGCTGGGGAGACAGATATGTCTTCCAGAGATTAACGCTCCTCTGGAATAGACTCCTAATTCACATTAAACATAGCTCCTCACTGACCATTTTCAAGTGCAATCTGGGCAGTTGGATGGGGAACCACAGATTCACCCCCGGGGTGGTGCCTGTGCCCCTTATGGATAGAGGTAGCTGGTGTTGACCTTGGACATGCTCTGCAAATAACACTCATCTATCCAAGGTCATTTGAGGTAACTTGGGTACAGACCTCCCAACCGTTCCAAATTACTCAGTTTTTACCGAGTTTTGGGGTCCAAATGAAGGGGTGCCACGATTCCCGAGTGGCACCCCTTCATTTCCGATTTTTCTTTTTTTTAAATATTCGCGCTGTCGGTGCTGACGTCATCGCGTGCGCGATGACGTCAGCACCATCAGGCTACCAGCCAGTCGGAATTGAGCCCAAGGAGCTCGCATCATTTCCGGCTGGCGGTTAAGTTATCAGCGGGAATGCGAGTCAGACTAATGGCAGCACAAAGTGGCCGGGGATATGGCAGTGGCGGACGGTTATGTGAGACTAGTGGCCAGGGATCATTAATGGCAGGCTTGGCAGCATAACAACGTCTGGGACAAACGGATTAATGGTGATAGCAGGCTGGGGGATACAGCGCGAGCCCTGAAATGGAACCGGGATTAATGGCGGCAACAGAAGAGGCCAAGCACTACTCAGGGTAGGTGAGAGAGTGTGTGTGTGTTAACAGAGTGATCAGTGAATTGCAAAAACCTGTTATAACATTCAAAACTTTTTTTGCACAATAGTTTTGCTCCCCTGAGCCCCAAGCCTCTGTTTATATAATATACTATCTCCAAGACTGTTGCACCTTAAAGAAAGAGGGATACCCTGAAAAAACAGTATATCTCAGACTTAGTATGTATCTCCTTTACTCACATCTAAGGATAGGACTGGAGTAATGATTCTCAGTTTCAACTGGAACCCAACAAAGGATGTGACCTAACAGTTTCATTTCCTGATCTTAAGTAGTAGCTTTACGTTTCAGCAGAATCTTTTTCTGTCCTTTCATACTGTTTGCTGTAGCATTTCATCTTGACTTACCTACCAGATCTGCAAAAGTTTATCGGATTTTAAACATATTCAGAACTAAAGCCACAGAATTACCTGTTTAAGGTTTTAGATTCTGTTATACCCAAAAACTCATCACCTTCAGCAATAGTGGTGGATCTGGTTCTTAACCATGTGCTTATCTAACATATAGTAGATAATCAGACATTAGTTAATTGCAGTTTAATCTTAATTGATATTAAACTGCATGTAGTTTTGATTGTTTAATAAATCATTTTGGTATTTAATTTCAATATGTTAGGATCTAGGTAATCCACTAGTTTTGTTTACTAGTATGCTTTGCTACTGATTCTGTACTATGTTACCTTAGAGCATGTATTGAGAAGTTCGACCCCTTCCATATGTGGGGGTGGGGGTGGCAAAGCCCTACCTAAACCCATTGTTTACTTTAGTTGTTTTATATTTATATCACTATTATATGTATCTTTTTCTCATTGGAAGCAAGGATGCAGTAATGCTAACCAATAATGAATGATGGCTGAAATGAAAGTTGATTCTTAATTGAAATAAACCGTTGGACCACAACCAGAAACCTTTTCACATCTTTCTGACCAGACAATGCATTGTATAGAGGTTTGTACACTGTTTTGTACATAAGTTTAAACCTATCACTATGTTTAATGTTGGCATTGTGATTAGTTTTATTGTAAAACACATATTGCGGTCATGTGTTTTTGCTAAGGTGATATTGTACATTTGTTATCAGGTTGGCCAGATGCATTTTCTTTGGATGTGGTGTGGATTTCAATGCTGTTTCAAGGGCAAAGTTTAATGTCAAGCCTATTTTCATTGTGAGACAGTATTGTTTTGTTTACCAGATGATGTCTTTTAGTGTTTTTGCATTGTTGTGCTGTAAAATGTAAAAATAAAATTCAAATCATTGTAGAAGTAAAGCAGTATGCATACATTAGTGTTTATGGTAAATGGGGCAAAATAGTCAGGTAACAGGACACTGGAATAGCTGCAGGGGGACTCTGGTCTGGTGCCTTGTTTTGGTTGTCCTTCAATTTGCGTTCGAAAGTTGGTATCCCACAATTCCGCTGGAGTGGGTGGGGTTACATAATTATGTATGCAAATTAGATGTTAATCAGCGTACAGATTTGTACCTATTTTTCATGGGCCTTGTCCAGATTTTTGATGTTTCCAGGTTGAGAGGTATGCTTGTGTATAATATAGCTAACACTGTAAGGGTAACTGGGGTATAATATGGTTAGGCTTATAAGGGCTCTAGGGCCATTAGCTTAGTAAGCTGCTATGGTCCTATGAACCTATACAACTATCATGATTTGTCAGTAATCTATAAGGGGAATCAAACACACCTTCCTCTAAAATTAAAATTTTTGGTAGTGTCAGAAGTGACACGGTTACACCTGTAGTTTAAATTATGAACAGCCCTGGCTAGCTGACAGGTTTGCATCACATATATATATATATATATATATATATATATATATATACAGAGAGAGAGAGAGAGAAAGAGAGAGAGAGAGACATATACATCTATATATATATATATATATATATATATATATATATATATATATACATATAAAGAGAGAGAGACACACACACTTTCATGAATGTAACCCATGCCATCAATGTTGTCAATCATCTATGTATTTACTGTGTGCATCACAGTAACATGTATCACACATGCATCTTGTATAACACCTTAAAGGGATTACTGCACTGTCAACTCATAATGGTTAGGCATAAAAAATACTTAGGTATGGCTGATGAGATGTGTACGAGCTCACTGTTATAAAAGTGATGCACTTGAGTAAATCATCCCTGAAAGATGTGTTGGGCGGTACATGCAAAAGGATGCATTGTACTCAATTACTTTTGTGATGAGGTTTGAGAACAATGGGAATACAATGCCCTTTGATGTGGATGTCCTGCACATACTCAAGAGTTGTGCTACATACAAGGGATCAGTCACCACTGTGGGCACATGCTAGTGAATGTTCCGCATACCATCTCCCTGAGTACATTGGTCACATCCTTCTTGGTCTGCTCATAACGGTGTGCTGACTAAATTGCAATTAGATTGTGTATTTGGTTTCATAAAGGAACTATTCCCCCCAAGAGTTTGTTAGTCTACTGTGTATCCATCACTCTGGCAACAATCCTTTGTGTATGTTAATACTGTCTGCGTTATACCAATATAAATCTTGGATTCAGTGATTGCCACAATTTACAGTCCTCCACAAAACTGGTTAGATAAAGGATGTGAATGTTAGTCTTGACTTCTGAGACTTAAATACTGAACAGGAAAAGGCCTAGTACAGAATCCTGAGGTAAGGACCAGGTCACTGGAGTCTAGCTAGAGGTGACTTTACACACTTCAACATATTCTGTCATGTATATGATCCATTTGTCTGTCCATGTGTTGATGTAGGTTTTGCCCAATTGAGTTTCTCTGTAATATCTGTGTGGGGATTTGTGTCAAATGTCTTGGCCAGGTCAAGTTATGCAGGATGATAGTGTTTTCCTGATGCATGCCCTTGATGACCTTCTTTAAGACATCAGACAGAGATAACAGAAACAATGTAGCCTTTACAAATCAGACATGGGTTTTGTACGCATTACCTCTGTCATGTTTGATAAGGACCATGATGACTCATTGGTCTGCTTCATGGATAAGGAGACTCAGGAGAATTGGTCTATAACTCCATGCATCAGATGACTGTTCACCTTTCTATGAGAACATAGGCTGTGTATAGGCTGTGTTAAAGTAGGGATTTAACTGCGTCTGGTAGGTCACATTTTAAGTCATGCTATAGGCTACCTGTGATGTTGTCAGGGGCCCATTGATTCTGTGTTATGCCTCAACATAACACATGCCAATGGCAGCAGCATTGACATGTCAAATGTTCATAGGGTCATAGGACATTATTAAGGTAATGGCCAATATCACGAAAAATCCTAGACATTATTATAGCAATTAAAACAAACTTCCTATATCTATATGATGGAGGATAGTAAGGCTATTTGCATATGTGTGCATTTGTTGGAGTACATTACATACTGCCACTGTCCATATAGGACATGTGTACCACACCATGACAGAGTTAGCAGTCACATATGCAGTGCTCTGGAGAGGATTTATAGAAGTTCATTGAAGGCTATGCTTCATGATGTGTATATGAATATTTAATATTAGGATATCCTGCAGGAAGGATGTCATGTGACCAGAGGAATAAAAGAGGATGGAGATTGGATGAATGGGGCTATGTTACAAGTTCTCCTAAGTAGTTGTGAAATGAAAACCGATTCCAAAGATCATAAAATGACCATTATGTACCACCAACCACACACAGAAGAGTAGACTGGGCCTGATTTGAACATCACACCTGTCTAGGTATAGAAAATTAATGTCATGCAATGTAACATTAGCACCACCACATATGTCTGAGTTTAACATTGTCACGTTGCACTTTATGGAGTAGGATACCACATAGTATGCTGAGAAGAACATGTTGGGAGGAGTGTCTGACCTGGATGTGGAGTCACATCTCTGTGTAAAATTGTCTCAAAATAAATATTTGGCTCTATACACACTCAAGTTGATTGCTGTCAGATTAGAAACCCTATATATCTAGGTAAAGTAGCTTGAGAACACAGTACTTAATGTTACTACCACAGCACAGGTGTGTCTTGAATACTGTCAGAGTTGCATGTTATACAGGATGGTATCATCAGTGTATGTTACAAGAAGATGTTTGGAATAGTGTCTGACATAGCTATGGGCTCACATGTCATTCTAAAATTGTCATCATACTAATTGTAGAATGCACACACAAACCAGTTGACCACAGTGAAAATAGTACAGCTACCTAACTGTTTTCAGAGGACAGTACTAATACAAGCACCACAGCACAAGTCTGGCTTTTATAGTGTCAGACAACACTTTATAGCTGATGACATCAGCAGTGTCTGGTGAAAAGAAAATGATAGTAGGAGTGTCTCACATGCTGGTTTATATAGTCTTTTTAATGTAAACCAAGTTAACACAGATATACACCAGTAAACCACAGTGACTTTAGAGCTCCTACCTAACTATTTACAGAGTACAGTGCAAGTGTCACAGCACAAGTCTGAATTTACAGTGCTGCTGGAAAATGTATAGTGGATGACATCCTCATTGGATGTTTGAGAGGAAGATGTTGGGAGGCCTGTATGAAATTGCTGGGTAGCCATGTATGACTGTCAAAACTATTTGTGGTCCATGGGACTGGATTGTTGACAGTAGGATATACACTTATGCTCTTCGGACTACACAGCACTCACAGACACACACACACACACACACACACACACACACACACACACACACACACACACACACACACACACGTTTTAAAGTGGACGACACCATCACTGGATTTTTGAGAGAAGATGTATGTTGGCCTGTATAACATGGATGTGTAGGCAAGTATGACTGCCAAAATATTTGTACTCCATGGGACTGCATTGCTGCTAGTAGAATGTACAGTTATGTCTTCTGACTACATACACTAGTTGACTGCAGTGAATTTAGAACTCCAATTTAACTAGGCACATAAGCTAGAGAACTCAATATTTAATGCAAGTGCCAAAACACAAGTCTGACTTTTACAATGCTGCTGGACAATTTATAGTAGACAACATCATCATCGTTGGATGTTTGGAGGCCTGTATGCCATGGATGTGTAGGCATGTATGAATGTCAAAGTATTTGCACTCCATGGGACTGTATTGCTGATAGTAGGATACACAGTTACACTTTTATGACCATACACACACACACACACACACACACACACACACACACACACACACACACACACACACACACACACACACACACACACACACTTTTTGACTGCAGTAAGATTAGAACCTGTACCTAACTAGGTACACCAGCTAGAGAACTCAGTACTTAACTCAAGTGCCACAGCACACGTCTAACTTTTACACTGCTGTTGGACAATGGGTAATGGATGACATCCTCATTGGACACTAGCAAGAATATGTTGTGAAGCCTGCATGAAATGGCTAGGTATCCATGTATAACTATCAAGATATTAGTTCTGCATGGAACCGGATTGATGATAGTAGGATACAGACTGATGTACCTCTGACTATGCACACACACACTTACACATACACATAATGTACCTGCTGTGCTAAATTAACACACATGTATGTATTTTGTTCTCATCTTCAAAACACAGTAGTAATGACTGCAACACCCCAGACGTATGTTTTTGCCTTGTCATAGTGGTCTTTATAGATGATGCCATCATCATTATATGATCTGGTGGACATATCCTGTTATGAGAGCGGTGTGCAAAGTGTGGTTGTAGTTTTTCCTGTTGTGTTTCCAATGTGCAGGTATACTTTAAGAGACAGCTTTTCAAATTAGATGCAAAAAGCTGTCAGGAATGCATGTATCAGAAATGAGGCATATGCAGTGGTTTCCCAGTATGGTGCATACATTACAGACTTAAATTGTCACATACAGACACATACACATTTTTGTGATCATATTTATGTGTTCATATTTGTGAAGAACTGCTGTCCACATTAATACATGTGTAGGACAATCTGAATGTGTATTGTCATTATAATGGTGTACATGGTATGTAACAAGGCAGTTTTGCTATTTATTTTGTAGTGTCGTTGACATTTGGGAAAAAGTATTGACATACCAAGTTTCAAGTGCATGGGTACAGGTAGCACATGACTGGGTGTAAATATGTGTTTAGTCTTAAAAAGTGTCTTCCCTTTGGTTATGTTTTTACATTGATTTTCATGGGATGAAGAAGAGTAATTGGGCAGTAAAGATAAGTTATAGATGCTAATAATCACTTTGCATAGCACACCACTAAGCAGCTGGTTCATGTTATCAATGGCAAAGTGGTTGTGCATGCGAGTTAACACATTTAAGGACTTCTACTTGAAGTGGAGAAGCTATGGTAGACAAAGTTAACAGATGCTATGGTGTTCATAACTAGTTCATATCTGAAATGTATCATAAACTGTACAAACTTAAGAAAGTATTTATCCTATTTTCCCTGTTTGTAAGTAGTTAAACAATGAGCATATGCAGGTTTCAGCTTCACTGAAAAAATTATAAGAGTTCTATCACTTTGCTTTCTTTAGTGCAAACAAGCGAAATAGAGAGGTGCGGCTGTTAGCACTTTGGACAGTACTGAGTGGAAGAGAAAGACCTGTTGCCTAGCTGACTTTGTGGCAGCAGGTGTAATAGCAGTGAGTTCTTATTCTTCCAATGAAAATTCTGGACTCTGTTACACTCCTTCTTTAAGCCCTAGATTGGGCACATTCCCATCTAGCTCCTGCCATTTCCATACAGGTCAAATCGCAAAGGTTAAACTATTATCCTGCCAATTTGAGATATTGCATTTTACAGCTAGTGTGCAAACCTGAACAACAATGCCAACTGTGTTTGCATGGTGCTAAGTGGAAACAGTGCCAAACATAGAGGAATGCAGTTTATGAACAAGGAAGGGTAATGTGATAGTTGGCATTAGTTTATGGGTCGTATGCTGCTGTACCTGTTAGATGACTTAAATTTGCAGACATGTATTGGGGGGTATAAATGTTATGACCTGAAACATTTTTTGTGTCTTTATGAGGTGATAAAAGTAATGTGTACAATGTTGAATTCAAACCTATGTAAAACAGACAAAATATATTCTTCCACATATGTGTTTCTTTTTTCATCCTTGCCACAGAATAAGTGCTTGTCAGACATGCTCATTATATATATGACAGAATGAGGTGTTAACCATGTATGTGTATGACCTGACAAGGCCCTGGTTTATACATTCATGTGTGTATGAATTTCATTGAATTGTGAAGTCCATCCAAGGCCAGAAAAGACAATTATAATTATAGAAACATAATTGTCAGTATACCCTCAGTGCCACATATAATTCATATGAGCTCTAGTGCTATACATAGTTATTGTTATTTGTAATTATGTTTACATTGTTCTTTATTTTTTTTTAAATTGAATGGACAAGTATTAATAAAATTGGGAGTATGATAGATTATATTCCTGGATCACCTGTATTGTGAGCATTAGCATATATCACTTGCCACAGGGAAGGCTGGGCTACAAGTGCATTTTTTAAAGTCATTACCGTGCAGAGTGCTCATTGCAAATGAGATCTTGTTTGTCAGACCTGCTCATTAGTTATACATATGCATTAAAGAGTTGAGTATTTAACCATGTGACATGGATGTTCAGAAAATATATGTTTAATTGTCGAGCCATAATTCTACTGATATATACAGTTGCACATTTACTATATATCTGATATCCTGTGTATGCTCAATGCACCTGCTAAAGACAGTTATTTCTATGTGCAATTATTTATCTAATGTTAATTTTTATATAAAGTAAATTGGAACAGCAATAATAAAACTTTGGACTTTACTGTATTAGAAGCCAGGCTCACCATACCTCTCAACCTGGAAACATCAAAAATCTGGACAAAGGTCCATGAAAAATAGGTACAAATCAGTATGCTAATTAACATAAAATTTGCATACATAGTTATGTAACCCCTACTCCAATGGAATTGTGGGATACCAACTTTTAAACACGAACTGAAGAACAGACAACCAAAATATGGCCCCAGAGTCCCCCTGCAGCCTTAACAATGTCCTATTACTTGGCTATTTTGCACCATTTACCACAAACACTGTAATGTACATACAACTTTACTGCTACAATGATTATTTGGATTTCATTTAAAACGTTTATTTTACATTTTATAGAACAAACACTGATAGACATCTACTAAACAAAGGAATACAGTATCACAATGAAAATAGACTTACCATTAAAACTTCTCTGCCCTTGAAACTCACATTCATTGAAACAGCATTGAAACCCACATTCAAAGAAAATGCATCTGCTCATTGGTGGATAAAGATTACCTTTGGGCTGTTTACAAATCAAAGGCACCTTGCACATGAAACATACATGTGTTCTTTGATACACCTTCTTCACTGTATTAAATTATATTCCTTGTATAATACAGCACACTTGTTAGAGCGTGTTTTAAATTTATTGTTTTGACCATTTTTTCAGTAAGGAATGAAACAATATTGATGAACCAATAATGACAAAACTGCCCAATTCAGAACATTTCCATCATAAAAGTCTACTCAAAGTTCTACAGTCCACCAGTATCAGTAAATATGCACAATATCTGCAGAGGTAAAAGTAATCTAAATAATTCCACATTAAAGAGATCTGTAACTAACGAAGAGGTTGCTGCTAGCAAACAACTTTATCTTTTATTGTTTCATCTACAAGTAAAGTGCCTGCTGCCCTTGAAGAATAAATTGCTTATGTTACATTAAAAAATGATAAGCTGCTAATATTTCAATAGGGAATGGATGACAAACTGATAACAGGTTCATAGTTACTAGGTATCTCTGCCAAAGGAGGACATTCTCAGGACTGCAGCATCCACCCCCTTTAAAAGTACAACACAGTACAGTATTCACAATCCATCTACATACTGTGGGAGTAGAACCCACAGTCTTCTGCAGCAAAAGCAGGTATACTACCTGTTGTGCTACTAACAATGCAAGTAGACTTTGCATAAGCAGCACTAAACTTATCTTTGTCTGAAGAACTGTGCAGCACAAGAAATTAGGAAAAAGCCAAAATGTATTGGGGGGGGGGGCAAAGGCCCAAAACTGGGGACACATTTTAAATATTGCTTGTATAATCTTAGAAAGTTGCTAGAATAAAATGTTGTGTTACCATGTGTTTCCCGAAAGATAGGAAGACTAAAACTTAAATGGCTATCATTATTTAGTGAATTCTGTGAATAAATCATGAATGAACCACCATGGACATCCAAATATTCTTGAAATCCTTTATTAAAACGAACCCTCGATAAAAATCCATTCCCTTGCAGAAAAATATATAAAAATGAAGGGAAATCTTGAAAGCGCTTATCCATCCTGAATGGTGCACCTTTTGTGTTTTTATATATTTTTCCACAAGGAAAAGGATTTTTATCAAGGGTTCGTTTTAATAAAGGATTTCAAGAGTTTTTGGATGTCCATGGGGGTTCGTTTGTGATTTAATCACAGTACTGCTTCTTCTTTCATGGAACACCTTCAGCTGCTAGTAGGTTTGTTTTGGACTGTTTTTATTTAGTGAATTCAGTTCTCCCTGATTTGCCAGAAAAGCACACATTTTATTTTCATTTAACAGGTGTTTACCAGGAAAGTCCGACTTGGAACAAAGCCAATTTTCAGCAGAGGCTCCAGACACATGTCTTTGTATCATAGGAGGAAACCAGAGTACCCAGAGGAAACACACACAAACACAGGGAGGACATGCAGACTCCACACAGAAGGCACTTCAGCCGAGAATCAAACCAGAGAGCCTCTTGCTGTGAGGCAACAACACTACTGCTGCACCACTACAGCATCTGAATTTTAAGAGGAACAGACCAAAAGTTTGAGCCAAAAATTCCAGACATTCTGTGAAAATTTGTACAATTGAGAGCTACAACTCCTTCAGTCAGAAGAGGTGGTATGGGTAGAGAACTCAGGCTCTTGCTCCTTGTACCTCAAGTACAGGGTTTTAGCCTGATTAACCCTAACCTCCATGTATACCTTACTGGGGCATTTTTTACAAACATACACACACACACACACACACACACACACACACACACACACACACACACACACACACACACACACACACACACACACACACAGACACACACAGCTTGTGTAATTCAAATCACTTCAATGCTTGTCAAATATCAATGGGGACCAGACACACACAGCTTGTGT
The DNA here is from genome assembly GCF_019279795.1 of Protopterus annectens. Taxonomy (NCBI): domain Eukaryota; kingdom Metazoa; phylum Chordata; order Ceratodontiformes; family Protopteridae; genus Protopterus; species Protopterus annectens. The sequence continues at coordinate 60,046,493 of NC_056729.1, read as the reverse complement.
AATTCAAATCACTGAAACTCTCATGGCAGAAAAGAACCTTTCACATTGAGTGGTAATCTGGTAATTGAAATGCAGCTCCTAAACACACACACACACACACACACACACACACACACACACACACACACACACACACACACACACACACACACACACACACACACACACACACACTTGCAGCTTGTGTAATTCAAATCACTTCAAAGCTTGTCAAATATCAACTAACAAGAAGCAAATGCAATCTGGACCTGGTGCAACTCAAATGCTTGCGGCAGAAAAGAACCGTTCACATTGAGTGGTAATCTGGTAATTGAGATCCTAAATGAGCTGAGTTTTTATTTTACTTGTCCTCCTTACCTGGAACAGCTGGGGAAATGCATGCAGGGATCACGGGCTACATTTACTGTTGCTGGTTGGCCAGAAACAAAGTACAGTGAATCCCTTAAGCCCTCAGCCAATTCCGACAGGCTGACAGGCTGTTTTTGGAGCTGATGTCATCATGCACACCTCTGCACATGATGACGTCAGCCCAAAAAGCCAAAAAAAAAAAAAAATAAAAAAAGCCGGGAAATTTGGAAATTAAAGGCTGCCACTCAGGAATCGTGGCACCCCATTATTTGGACCTTAAAACTGGTAAAAACTGAGAAATTCAGTATGGTTGAGTGGAATGAGGCTCACCTGTATTCTAGCTCTTGACTTACACCTGCTGCGATAGGAACAACTAGGCAGCAGCTGTATATTTTCACATTCATTACTATGTATGTGTGCTGACTGCAGCACAATGCTGCTTAGCATGTTTGATTGGTGCAAACCACACATAATAGAATATATCTGTTTTGAAATTGACAAGTGTCTTCAAGTGTCTCATTGGTGTCTGCAGGTATTCTGGACCTGCAGGTGTTGTGGACCTTCATGCAATGCCACTTAGCCAGTTTGCGAGATGGTAAGCATAAGATGAAACAATGTATTATTTTTGAATCTGGCAATGTTTGCTTGTTTCTGGGCCATATTTGCACAGAGTTAAATAACGTGCAAATGAAATTAGCAAAGCTCAACATGCATTATTATTGCAAGTGTTTCTTGCTTTTCATCAATAAAACATAGATGTATGACTTGAACCCTGATTTTCATATACTATGTACTGTGTGATTCAATGTATTTAACAGATATGTCATACACACTTGATTCATATCTTTAATTTATGCTGTCTATATAAGTGACTTACATCAATTTTAATTTATTTCACCGTTTAATTGTATTTGCGAAAAAAAGAAAGAATTAAGAAAAGGAGAACATAAATGGCATTGTAAACTGCATTTTAACACAAGTGACAGAATTCAAACTGTCAGACTACTGAAGCTACAAAACACAGTATGGGTGTCTTATCTGTCTTTGCCAAAGAAGCAGCTTTGCTGCATTAATGAAAATCATTGTGCATATAAGCAAGTCCCATTTCCACCACAGTATTATGAACATATATTACACTTGATTACTCTCAGTTGTTTGTACATTTGTTACTTATATATTGAGTGCAATGACTGATCACATATCCATTTATGAGTACTTTTTGCACCAATGCATCTCTGGCTTCTCTTTGTATTGTGTTCATTCTTCTTTTATCTGTGTTGTACTCTCAGACATGCAGTTTGTAGGGCATTTTGTACCATTGTCCTTAAAATATATAAGAATACTACATGATAGTATTATACACTTTGAACAAAGGCAGGAGTTCGTTTTTTAGTGAACAAAAACTGAGACGTGCATACTGCTCACTTCCATTTCTTGCTACCATTACTTCTACACTTTGTAAGTGTATCCTGGGTGACACACCCACTGCAACAAAGGGAGTATGAATTGCTGTTGTGTTTTCATTCTCCTGCCAATAATTATTCACAGTTGCAATCCTTTAGCAACTAACACTGAGGTATTCCCTTCACTGTCCACATCTGCTACATGAAGTCAGAAGTTTAGCATGCATCAATTCTAATGAGTTCACATGTCATTTGCATCTTCATCATGCTCAGAGGACTGAACTTACATTATAAAAAGGTAACCATGTAGCTAGGTAACTTGAAAGTGAGGAGAGTTGTGTATGTGGAGAACAATGAAGAAGATTGCTATTAATTTGGATTCATCTGCACAGAAGCCTTCTGATCTAGCTAAGGTATGATTTTATGTTTCTAGTACATGCCAGATTTATTAATATGTTACAAGGAAAATATTTTATATGTCTACATTAGAAAATAGAACTTTTATCTGTATGCACTTCTTATAAGTTCACTGTTGGCATAGGCATTTTTGTCAGGCGTTTTACTTTTTCAGATAGTTAGCCTTTAACTTTCATCCCAATTGTTATTTTTACAACTGATTATCTTGCACTCTTGTGTGTTATTTCAGTGAAATGTAATGTTTTGTATTGTCAATGACACAGAGGTGTTAAGCTCCTAAGATGACCCATAGACACCTCTAGGGGAGTGCTGGGCACAGGGAGAGGTAAATGGCTATCATATAAAATTGACTTTTCTGTTGTAAATGTGCACACATTTTGTGAGAATGTTTTTGAAAGCATTTATAACAACTAATTAATGTGTTATTCCTCGCTTGGTACAAACTTTCATTTGCCTGTTACTTTGGGGGTGGGGAAGCCAAATATCATTTGTGTGTTGCCACAACAAAAGTTGTTTTCTCAAGAAGATTGCTCTTGAAATTATGTAGCCATCTAGTTCTTTCTGTGGCAAAAAATATATATTACTCCATTGTTATTCCTTGATTTGGATCAAACATTGGTTTGTGTGTGAGTGTGATATGCTATAATTACATAACCTTAAATTTTAATACCTGAACTGTGTGTCTGCAATGGTTAATACTGAAAATATATACATGTATATAGGCAGGAATTTAATTATGCAAAATTTATGCATTGTATCCTTTTCCATTTTATGTCACATAGGAGTATGGCACAGAAGAGTACCAATGAATGTAAACCCCCTTTCAGTGACTCAGAAAATGATGTCATTGTGCAAACATTCATGTGCCATCATGCCTTTCTACTTGAGATGGCATGTGGGAAAATGGCCGACAGAATGCAGATTTGGAACCAGATAGTCAATGATATATATGCCGTAGGGGGATGCAACAGGACTTATGATCAGGTGCATAATAGGATCACTGCTATGATTTCATTAGTCCAGAGGAGAGCTGCTGCATGTGACAGTGAACAACTGTCTACAGGGGTGGGGTGGCTACAAAGCCACCACTGACACACTAATGCCAAATGAAGAGTTCCTGTCCACCATCAGAGATCCAGAGAGCTCAATGGAAAGTGCACAACAGCATGTGATTGATGCTGGTGCTGATGTTTCTGGGAAGACAAGTATGTGCCAGGAAGTTCTTCCAGGTAAGCTTACATATGTCAATTTATAAGATTTTCTTGTATAGTAAAATATTGAAGGCAATGGTCCATGTTGTTTTCTTTATTTTTTTGTTTGAACATGTTGATAAATTGATACAGTTAACAACACATTTTTGTTCATTACACATGGGCTTTGGGTAGACGTGTCAGGCAAGTGTCAATTAAAAGTATTGTTAATGGACATATAGGCAATAATTCTGCCCCCCTGTGTTATTGTGGTGATTGTGTCCTCATCTTTTGCTTAACTTCTTCCAGGACCATCTGCTATTTCTTTCCTGTGTTTGTTGCTTATTATCACAGGTGATCCTGGCAGTGAAAGCGTAGGACTCTTACTACCTGATGACAGAGTATTGTCAGACTCTGATGACAATGGTGGCGAAACAGAGGTACAGTCAGGAGGTGCAGAGGTTGACTCTGACACTGCGGTTGACATTCAGACATCCCCTGTAATTCCATCAGACACAGACAGTAGGCCTGCGCATACCTATTCCAGTAAGCTCTCAGATATTGGAGAGGTGGAGGGCTACACAGTCGATTAGGGTAATGTGGCTACTGTAGGTTCAGTGCTGGTTGACTCTGGCCGTAGCCAAAGTGTGGGTGAGGTGCCACACAGGAAGGTTGTTAGGGGTGCTTAGAGGAGGCCTGCTGTCCACCCTCCACCTAATCCTGGTGTGTCTTTACATGCCACTTGCTGTATGTTTAGGGTCATCATCTAGGCACAGGCACATTCCAACTGGGCCTCCGAGGACACACTTAAGGTGATAGAGGTGGTACAGGCTGACATGAGTGACTGCCTGCAGCATGTTGCTGATTCAATGGATCAAAACAAAAAATGACATGATGGAATGGGCAGTGTCTGTGATGAATCCAGGAAACAGTTCACTATTCAATGTTCAAATAAAACAACCAAAATAATCACCAAGAACGTAGTTTTAATGAAGCTTTCGGGCACACATCCCTTCATCAGCACATACAATCACATTTAAATGTTTCTTATATAGAGGGTAGTTTAGAAAGCACATGATCAGAACCAGCCTATAAAATTACACATACATTATTTAAGTATAAATTCTACATAAAAATCTCTATAAAAAACTCTATAAAACCTACATATCCTATTAAAATTCTACTAAACAAGTGTCTGTGATGGAAATTCTGCTGGGAGGGGGACAACATCCATGTTGACATAAATCAGCATCATCATCTTCTGATGATAGCCAATGTGGCCATGCCTGATCACACTTCCACAGTGGCATGACTTCCACTGCTCCATCAGTGATTGAGGTGTCCACATCTAGAAGTGGTAGCCCATGGGTTGTGGTCCTGGGCATACTGATGCGGAGAGCTCATTGAGCAGACATCATTCACATTAAGGTAGCAGCAGTGCATCTGACCATGTGCCAGTACAACTCCTGGCAGAACCAGTTCTCACAGTTGGGGATAACGACCATGAACTGTCACCTCTACCATGCATGGCTAACACCTGTCTGACACACCACAACGTAGAGCTAACACAGAGCTTGGCTGTGTTCTTGCAGACTCTCACACACACATACAAACACACACACACACACACACACACACACACACACACACACACACACACACACACACACACACACACACACACACACGCGCATTTCACCTTGAGTCTCCATACAGACACACCAGTGAGCCATTACATGGGTAAGTAAAGATTGTGAGCATTGCCTGACATCAGTGTTACTGTATGTATGTGGATAGAATGAAGGTTTTATCCCCTTAGGTGGTGAACATGGGTGCTATCTGTTGCCTGTTAGCTAGGGCAATGGCATATTGTACACACTTACCCACAGTGGTTGGTGCATCCCCCCTGACACTTTACCTGGGTGTGGCTGTGGTGACTTTACCAATAGTTGTGGGATGTGTGCCCCTTCTCCTTGGTATTAATGCTGAAGCTGTTTTCTCAGGATAATATTGTGAAGGATGGCACAGATTGTGAAAATTTCAGCAAAAGTGTGGATATTGTACTGCAGGGCTCTAAGAGATGTATCTAAACACTGGGACCATCAGCAGCCCAAATACATGCTCTATGATATTTCTTGTTTGAACGTGTGCTTCATTATAGCGTTCTTCAGTTGGTGTGTGTGCATTTTTGATGAGCATCTTCAACCACAGTTCAAGTGCTTAACCTGCATCCTCCAGTAAATAGCCCTGTGTTGCTGTATACAAAACAATGTGCTATCATCTGTGTGTCATGCCACAATGCACTCATGTTTTTTTCATACCATGTAGTCTTTATTGAATCCAGCCCTAAGACAAAGGCACTATCCTTTTAGACAGCCAAAATCAGTTTAATCATCTGGATTATGAATGACACCTAATGGTTTCTTAAGGTTCTTGCAAAAGTAAAAAAAAAGGAAAGTGTCTGCTAGGCCTTCTAGTAGCACATTGATCAAAACATCCCTGTTTCTTCCTGAGCTAGGATCCAGCATAATAGATGCATCATCTCCTTCATAGACGGCTCTTTTACCCTTGCATCATGAGGAAGTTTTACATTGATCCCGGGCTGCTATTCACTTCGCTGCATCAAGAGCTGATATCCTTCGTGTTCAACTGCCTAATGTCCAGAACTGTTTCCGAATTTGTTCTCCAAGGCTGGTTTAAATATCTTTTAAACAGCTGTGGTTATTTTTTTCGGCTAGTCTCACTTGGGAACATTTTCTTGCCTAGTAAAGAAGTTCCTAAAGAGGGCTGTGAATTTTGAGCTTTCCAGAGGAAAGCTTTGCACAAGTAATTTTGATCCAATTGACTTAAAGCAGAACATTCTATTTCATAACATTTCTGTCTGGGAAGATGATCCTTCTTGTTACAACTACTTTGGCTAGAAGTGTATATATCTGAAAATATAAAGGTATTTCAGAAAGACAGGGTCATATACTTTACCAATCCTTCTTTTATGTGTAAGCTAATTTCTGGCATGGGTCCATGGGTAAACTGATCCCGTCTCATTAGGGGCTCACTCCTCGAGGACTGCAACCATGTCTGTAGCTGCTTCAACAGTCAGACTCCAGAAAGTATTTAAAATTGTACTGGGTTTTCAATCCAGATGTTTAAAATTGACAAAAAGGAAACTGTTATAGTGCTAGTTTAGGTACTTACTATAGTTGTAGATGTCTGTACAGAATTAAAGCTCCATTTCTGTCCCTACATCTTAATTTCATAAATATGTTAAGTACTTAGCCCTGGAGTTGCACTGATGTGAGATTACTTGCTGGAATGTATTGAATGGTGACAAACCTACATAGCCAGCTTTATCCAGTTGCTCATTCAGAGGTTAATAGTGATTGGTGAATCTCCAACAATACTAGACAAAAAATCATTATCAGAAACAAATCCTGGGCAAAATGGCACAACACTAAGAATCTAGCTGACCATCAAATCTTTAGAGAATGTAGAAATAGTACAAAAAAAGCCATCCTGACAGACAAAAAGAACTACTACCTTCATCTACAACAAGCATCCAAAAAGGAACCTAAAAAATTCTGGACCAGCATTAATAATCTTCAATCCCCAGGGCAATCTATAACACCTGACCCACAAGACTCTAACCCAGAAAATCCTACACAAACAGCTAATGCTTTCAACTCTTTCTTCACAAATAATATTCAAACTCTTGCTAGCCACCTATCTCCAGATACCTCTAAGCTACTTCCATCTTTAGCTAATCCACCCCCCACATTTCATCTACTACCTATTCCTACTTCCTTTATCTCATCCTTACTCCAAAAACTTAAACCTACCACCCCCTCCGCAGACAATCTTCCTGCTGAATTCCTGCAAATAGGAGCTAAAGCCATTGCCTATCCCATTTCTATTTTGATAAATAGATCTATTAATGAAGGAACTATCCCTTCAATCTGGAAGATGTCTCACATCATCCCACTACACAAAGGGGGAAACTCTAGGGACTTCTCTAACTATCGTCCTATAGCACTATTATCCCCCATTGCTAAAATTATGGAAAAATGTATCCATAAACAACTGCTAAACCACCTTCTACAAAACAACCTACTAGCCAATTGTCAGCATGGTTTTAGACCTTCCCACAGTACCACCACTGCACTGCTCTCATTTACAAACTCCATCAACTTTAATCGCAATCAAAATAGTCTTTCATCTGCACTCTTCATCGACTTATCTAAAGCCTTTGACATGGTGAACCACCAACTACTTCTGCACATTCTGACTTCTCTTTCACTTGATACTCCTGCCATAACTTGGTTTAAATCTTACCTTGAAAACCGACAGCAGGCAGTACTTTGGAAAAATTCACTATCTGATCATCTTCCCATCTCTCTTGGGGTGCCACAAGGCTCCATCTTAGGCCCACTTCTTTTTTCCATCTTTATCAACGACCTGCAATTAGCTATCCCAAATACTATCTGTATTCAATATGCAGATGATTCTACCATTATCTGTACATCTACCTCTCAAACAGAACTCCAGTCTCTTACCCAAAAAGCCTTTAACACTGTAGAACAATGGTTCTCACATCGCTGCCTACTACTTAACCCCAAGAAAACTAAACTGCTTCTCTTCACACCTATCCGAAGGCACATCCCCTTAGACTTCACTATCACATCCAATGACAGTACTATAATTTCTCCTGATGCTACCACAAAATTACTAGGAATAACAATAGACAACAATCTAAACTTTGACAATCATATCAACACTACTATAAAATCAGTGAACAAAAAAATAGGAACCCTCTACAGAATCAAACCCTTTCTTACTCCACTTGCAAGAACTACGTTAGCCAGAACTCACCTTATCTCTACTTTACTCCATGCTTCCCCTATATACACCAATCTATCAAAGAAAAACCTCAATAAGCTAGTAATATCTTACAATAATATTGCTAGATTTGTTACAGGAGCCCCCCACTGCTTGAACCTAAAACAACTAAGTTGGCTAGAACTTCCTAATCAGCTCAAACTTCAACAACTCATAATAGCCCATAGAACCCTGCACCAACCCTCCAAAACTCCAATACTCTCTTGCCACATCACACCTTACTATAATCAGAAACAGCTACGCTCTTCAAACAAACTATTAATCAAAACCACTATATCTAATAACTCAGCAGGTGACTGCCTGTTCTCAAACTCTGTTGGAAAAATATGGAATAAATTACCCTCAGATATCTCATCTCTGACTTCTCTCCCACTTTTCAAAAGGAATCTAAAACTGCATCTCAATACAAAATGGCTATGCCCCTGTAGTAACCCAGACTAATACTATTTCTTTTCTTGTCTTCTGCCTTTTTTCCCTACTACACCCTTTAACTCAACACGCACTGCCTGTTCTCCAACTTTGGTGGAAAATATGGTATAATCAACCCTCAGATATCTGATCCCAGACCTCTCCCCTACTTTTTAGATCCATCTACACAGTACTTCTTTAAAAAGGCTATGTCCTAATAACTCTACAGGTGACTGCCTGTTCTCAAACTCTGTTGGAAACATAACGAGACTTACACTGTTCTCCTTTTTTCTTTTACTTTCCTTCTTCCCTATTTTTTTCTCTCTCTACACTCCTTTCAGCTTTTCTTTCCCTCTCCTTACACTTCAGCATTCCTCTTATAAAATTTATGTATTGATTTTTTTGTATTGTAATGATTTTTGTGAAGCACATTACGTAGGTTGTAGTTTATGTATTTTTTGGTTCTCAGATTGTAATATGCAATCTCCTGATTATAAAAAAAAAAAAAAAAAAAAAAAAAAAAAAATTTATTTACTAGTTGTTTACTGTTAGTTTTATACTTGTTATTACTTCTTTTGTAACACCTTCTGAAACCATGTAATACTCATTGGAGCTATTCTCCCCGGGCCTCTACTGAAAATGGACATATATCCAATTAGACTAGCCCGGTCAACAAATGTAAAATAAAAAATAAATAAAGATATGACATGAAAAGGCAGTATATATGCTGATTCCTATGCTGAATTTTGGCTAGATATACACTGTCTCTTCTCTGCGTTTGTCTTGATGTCAGACAGAAATACACACACACACACACACACACACACACACACACACACACACACACACACACACACAAAATAGTGGAGATTGGTGAATTTACCTATTGTAGAATAATATATATATATATATATTGCCTTTCTGAAGCAGTCATTTCATGCAATCCAACAAGGAAGCAGCAGGTACAGCTGATTGAACAGTACTGGCTATTTTACTACTCATAATCACAGAATAGTGGAGATTGGTGAATTTACCCATTATAGAAATATATATTTATATATATATATATATATATATATATATATATATATATATATATATATATATATATATATATATATATATATATATATATATATATATATATATTACTATTATTTGTTTGAACTGTACTTGTCCGAAAATCAAATTGTTTGAAAGAATCTGACTAAAAAGCAAATGACTGAAAACCCACTTGAGTGAAATACAAATCACTGAAAATATTCAGCCTAAGAAAATTACAACATGAAATAGTGTTTTTACAGGGGCAAGCTGCCCTGCACCCCCATGTGACCCCTTAATCATATATACTAACTATACAGTTGCGCAACCATTTGTAAAAAGAAAAAAAAAAAGACCAGACACAGTGACTCAGTGCTTCTGCACCAACACTAGCTCTGTATGCATGGCATTTTTTCTTTTCTGAAGTCGTTGTGTGGCACTGGAGTTACTACACCTAATTAAGGGGGTGTGACGGACAATGCAGTAGAATTACCACAAAATGCAGCACAATATGGAGAAAAACAAATAACTTCAATATATACAATTTCAAATGCTTCCAGCCCTAGCAGAGAGAAACCACGGGTTTTGCCGCAAGGGCATCATCAGTTAACATTGCTATGCAAAGCCACAGCTGTTGAAAAGATACTTAAACAGTCAAATCCAGACATCAGTTTCCAGCCAAGCCCACAGAGACATTTTTAAATTGACAGTACATAAAAGCTAATAACCTGAAATAAAAACCCCCCATTAATGCAAACATAACTATATCAAAGGCATGAAAACCACAACATCACTGTAACACTTTCAACATTTCTACATAGTTAAGATGCAAATACATGTTGTGTTGTGAACAAAATTAATTCATTTTGTCATTACATTAAGATGGAAATGTTTAAAATATTCCAGTGGATAAACTCCAAAATTACTTGTTCCTGCTTTCACAATTGTCAAATGTGTATTCCTGAATTTCACATCATAATGTACTAAAGATGTTTATATGATGTATTTTAGCATTTTACATCTTAACACAGATAATATTCCATAACATGCAGCTTATATAGTCTAGAAGTATAATTATCACAAAAGGTTAAACATATGCAGGTGGTCCTATTACTAGACTTAGATTGTTTACCTGACAAAACAGTGACATATGCTATTCTTACTACACCTATAACAAATGTTTGTTATATCTGATTAAACCCACATGCTCTAAATGTGATTGTTCTGCTACCAGTGCATAAAATTACCACCTTGAATACACAAAAGCAGCTAATCCCATTCAATTCCATATACTATAGTTTCATATAATTGCAGCCAGATAAGATTAAAACAAGCATTTTCTGCAGATGGCAAGGCCTTCTGCTCCTGGATTTGTAGGCTTTGTTCCCTCCAGCTACTGTATGTGTAGGTCTTCCACCTGGTCTCTGTTGACCTTAGAGCCTTCTCTGGCCACTGCTTGCAGCTGATTGTGGCAACCAGTGGTTTATGCTGTGGGATGACTGTTTCACTGAGGATGACTTTGCAATCACTGATTCTACCACAGTGACCTTTCCTTACTAGGAAGAAAGCTACCAGAGTTGCATGTTGCCTGTCTTTTGTATTTAAGGTCCCTACAATGTGAAAACTGTGCCATAGGTAACAAATGCAAAAAACTGCCTCTCTCTCTTTCCCTCTCTCCCTCACTCTCTCTCTCTGTCTCCATGAAGCTGCAACCTCGAGCAGCAGGTTGACTTGAAGGTAAGAGCTCTGCCCCACCGTTCCAGGGTCTGGGGTTTAATCCTGACCTCCAGCTACTGTCTGCAAAGAGTTTGCATGTTCTATCTGTGCAAGTTTTCTTTGCGTTCTCTGTTTACCTCTCACTTCAGAAAATAAATCATGTTAGCATGTTACTTGGTTGACTACACTTAATTGTCCATACATATATTTGTATTTACCTTCATCCTTGTGATTCAGATAGTGGCTGAAAAGAGTCTGCAGACCAGCCTACCTCTCTAGTTAAGAAATATATGAAATATATAACAGTTAATACAGTCTGCACTCACATGCGCACGTGCACATACACACACACACACACACGCACACGCACACGCACACGCACACACACGCACACGCACACACGCACACGCACACGCACACACACAAACACACACGCACACGCACACACGCACACGCACACGCACACACACACAAGCTCACGAGTGCGGTCTGAGATCGTGAGGGCTTTGTTTCTTGGAACTATTTCATTTATTTATATTTTGCTGACATATTTTATGTGCAATTGATACCTGAGGGTAGACTGATCTACTGGGATGTGCAGTTTGTAAGTCTCAAGCTGCAGCTGCTGTAACTTGTTATTGGGACTGGCTTTGTGGAGCTCATTGCAGTCCATTTAAACTGTTGATTGTACTATTCACAGACTCATTCTCAAGCTGCAGCTGCTGTCATTGTTTATTGGGACTGGCTATGAGGAGCTTATTGTAGTCCATTTTACTGTGGACTATATTGTTCATGGACTTAGTCTCAAGCTACAGCTGCTGTTACCGGTTATTGGGACCAGCTTGTGGAGGTCATCACAGTCCATTCAACTGAGGACTTTACTTCTCACGAACTGAATCAGGTTGGAAGGTTTTACCCTACTGAATTTGTTACTGTGCCTAAGCTGTGTTCAGCTGTTTTTTTATTGTGGTTTTACAACCTTTTGAATAAAATAACTCACAAACAACCAACGGAGTACTCAATTCAGGCTTTCAGAAGGTAAACAGGTGGATTATTGTATTCTAAATAAAATGGAAACACAAGTAATTGTGCAGGAGGAGGTTTCCTTTCCTGCATCTCCAATAGGGAGGTTATGCCTTTCCACCTCACTAAAGAAAATACGCTAAATCTGATATCTAGAGCCTCAGAGTAATTAAAGTACTTGGTTTTGCTGGAAAAAATATTTCTTCTGTCTCAGACATGGTACAACATTGGACATGGCATTTTTAGTTAGCAGGGGTGAGTGTAGTGCAGATTCTTGCATGCACAAGGTGTAGGAGCTGAAATCATCTGCATAAATGCTAATGTAATTTGAGAGCATGTATTTTTTAAAATGCCAACATGTTATTTGTTTGTTTTTTTGGCCTCAATACACCTGCCTATTGAAATGCTTTTTTGTCAAAATTCTAATGTTAATGTTCAATCAAAAATAAATGTGATTTGCATATAATATTTTTGTGTTTACATTATTTCTGACTTGATCACAGTTGTGTGACCATGGAGTTAGTACCTGTAAGTAAGGGAGGAATGAAGCCCCTCCGATATGGATGTGTGCAACTGCAGTAAAAAGTTCTTGTTATGGTTTATGGTGTGTTTTTGTGCATTGTTTTGTATTTATTTTAGGTTGTTCCAACACATTGTCAAGTTTCAAGTGGGAACATCTGTATATATATATATATATATATATATATATATATATATATATATATATATATACATATACATATAGTTGTGTTTAGAGAGAGAGAGAGAGAGAGAGATGGGTTCTGAACCCTTTGTGAAGGAGTCATTTCATGCAATCCAACAAGGAAGCAGCAGGTATAGCTACTGGATATTTTATTATTCAAGATCGCAGAATAGTGGATGGTGAATTTACTCACTGTAGAATAATCTTGGAGTTCATATATATATATATATATATATATATATATATATATATATATATATATATATATATATATATATATATATATATATATATATATATATATATATATATATATATATATATATATATATATATATATATATATATATATATATATATATAAATTAGGGGGTGTGGGGGGGCCCACGTGAGGGTGCAGGGCAATTGCCCCCTACAAAAAATGTATTTACTGTTGTTTAGTTTATGTTATATTGTTGTGGAATGTTGTTCAACCATTATTGTGTCAATGTTTCTGGAATGACACTAATGTCATATGACTATTAGTGGGCCAATGTTTTGTAGTTCTAAAAAAGGTTATGCTTCAGCATATATATCTATCTCATCAAATGTCAACAGAGTTAATGTCGACAACACAGTGTCAACATGCTCCTGTGATTAGCCACTCAGCAAACAAAGTAAAAAAAAAACATGTATTTGCAGGGCCAAGTCCCCTTGCACCCCCACACCCCATCATAGAATCATAGGAAGTTACTAGGCTAATGGCCCTAGGGCCCTTACAAGCCTAGCCAAGTTCTTACCCTTATTTCCACAATCAGCACCTATTTTCCCTGTCCAAGAGGGACACAGATAGAACCCCTGGTGTGAATTTACAGTCACCTATCCAATCATCCATATCGCATTTGAAGAGTGCCAATGAGGTGCTCTGTTTGACATAAAATGGGAGTCTGTTCCAAAGGTGTGGTAACCTATGGGAGACAAATCTGTCTCTTCAGCAGGTTTTATTAAAGTCACATACCAGGTTAAAGTCTTTAGAGCAAGTAACCCATGTACCATTTGACTTATGGATCTGCAGCATTTCCAATAAAGCAAGGTCAGAGATTGCATTGTATACAAGGCAGAGATCACCTCTGTGCAGTCAGTATGAAACAGAATAAAGTGACAGTAATTTCAGAAGATATCCATAGGACAGATGCTGAAGCCCTTGAATTTTCCTTGTGCGGAAACTTTGTGTTTTTTCCAATTGCTGCAGGTGCTTGGAAAGGTACATCCCAGAAGGGGCATTGTACTCAGTTATTGGCCAGATGAAGGAAGAGGACAGGGAGGTTATTGTTTCTTTTTTTTCGGAGGCAATGCCCTTACTTATGAGATGAGCACTATAGAATGCCCTTCTTACCACTGTGGAGACATGCTGGTCAAAGATAAGGTTGCTGTCAACCTATGTGCCCAAGTTTCTCACCACTGTGTGCTTACTTAAGGTATTGCTATTGATGTGGTAGTTAGCAGGAACATTGCTTTTACTGAAAGGAATGATAATGCATTTTTTTGCATTGAGTTTAAGGCTATGACTTTGGCACCAATCATTTGTTTGTGTAAGACCCTCTTGTAAGATGTTGACCTCATTTGGAGATCATATGATTGCTCCTAGTTTGCAGTCATCAGCAAACTTTGTCAGACACATACCTTTAGTTTTTGCTTGTACTTTTGAGAAATAGATTCCAAACAGAAGAGGTCCCAGTACTGATCCCTGTGGAACACCACTGGTTACAGGTCTGCTTTTGGAGGTGGATTTCCCTATTTTTGACTGTATGACTTCTATCAGTGAGCCAGTTAGCGACCCATCCAATGACATAAGGGTTGATGCTTAGTTGGGTGAGTTTGTCAATGATGTCTGAGTGGGGAATAGTGCCAAATGCCTTGACTAAGTCCAGGTAGGCTATATGCACAGATTTTCTCTCATCCAGGGCCATGGTGACTGACATGAAGAAGTCCTCTAGGTTTAACAGGCATTATTTTCCTTTGACAAATACAAACTGAGTAGGGTCAAGTGTTTGGAGATCACCTATATCTTTCTTGATAAGGTCCACGATGATTCACTCAATGGCCTTGTAGATAAGGCTAATCAGGCTAATAGGTCTATAGTCCCTGGGGTCAGTGGAAGCACCACCTTTGTGCAAGGGAATAATTGTGTCTGTTTTCCATTCACCTGGTATGAAGTCGGACCTTAGACTATGATTGAAAAGAGTACCCAATGGTGTTGGTAATTCATGTTGGAGCCCATGTAGGAAGCAGTCTGGGATGTTATCAGGTCCCATAGATGCTGTGTTTTTGGCCTTAGAGAGGGCCTTTATGATCTGCTCTTTAGAGATACAAGGTAGGGGACAGGTGGTAGGGATGTCATGGGGTATGTGTGGTGGGGACAGGGAAATAAAGTTTTCACAGAACCAGTCAGCCAACAGATTAGCTATGTCCACAGGTTCAGTATATGTAGTATCATTAACTACCAGTTTGTCACAAATCTGGGCCTTTCCTTTTAGGTTATGGATGTAACTATAGAATGCCTTGTGGTTGTCCTTTGTTGAAGAAACTAATTTGGACTCGTGGTTTGCTTTGGAGGACTTCACAAGAAGTCTTATTTGCTTGTCTAAGCTGAGGAGGGAGTGTTTCCAATTTAGGAGCGCTCACTCCCTCTTACTGTTAGACAGCAATTTCTTCCTCCTATTGTAAAGCCTGTTAATGGCAGTTGTCCTCCAGGCAGGTTTGCTGTTCCTTGAGGAGCTTGTTTTGGTCCTATCAGGTACAGCCGAGTCAATGCAGTTATACAGGTTTTTGTATAAAGCATTGGTGTAGAGCTTGGCATAGTTGCCAGTTCCATCTGAGGGAGGAGGTGCAGTGAAGCTATTTGTACCATCATGCAAGAGGTTATAATCTGCTTTGGAGAAGTTTTTTAGCTTAGTTGCTGCTAGAGGGGAGTCAGGTGTGATAGTTACTTTGAATGAGACCAATTTGTGGTTAGCTCTCACCAGGGATGACATCACAGTGGGGGTGCTACAGTGGTCCCCCCATATTGGTAACCACCAGATCCAGGATGTTGGCACCCCTTGTAGGGGTGTTAACCAGCTGATACAGGGTATTGGAGTTAATGAAGTTGATGAACCTTTGGGCAATTGAGTTTGAGCACGGGTAATATACCCAGTCAATGAATTGTAGTTTAAGTTGCCTAAAACCATGTTGTTCGAACGTATCTTGATAGACTCAAGTAGATCTAAATAGGTAGAGCGGGTGTCCTGATTCATGGAGGGGGTCCTGTAGATGGCAAAGACTTGAAGAGGTGTCCTACCAACAGTTAATTGCACCTGAAGTGTCTCCAGGGAATCATCCTGTTTAACCAATCTGGAGGTGTATTTATCTTTAAAGAATATGACACACTGCCTCCTTTAGTTTTCATGCCTTCAGTTTGAAGTCTGAACATGTGAAAGGAGGTGTAACCTGGTATGGCTGGTGTGCTCTCCATAACCTTGAACCAGATATCCATGATGAACTGGCTCCCCACTTAAGCACAATGTTCAATAATAGCCTCGCATCAGGCTTTGTGCCCACTGAATGGCGCACAGCAACAGTTATCCCACTCCACAAAGGGATGAGCCACCACTCATCCCGGGAACTATTGACCTATTAGCCTGATGAGCCTGGTCTGCAAGGCCATGAAAGGTATCATCATGGAACTCATAAACAAAGACATTGGTAACCTCCAAACTCTGGATCCCACCCAGTTCGGGTTTGTGAAAGGCAGATCATGCCTCCTGAACCTGATCGACTTCTTTGAGGCAGTCACCAAAGCTGTGGATGAGGGTAAGGTGGTTCACACAGCCTATCTTGACCTCGCCAAGGCTTTCGACACCATCCCCCATTCCGGAATTATAGCTAAACTCACTAAACTAGGTATAAATCCGTACATCACAAGATGGGCTGCCAAATGGCTCACTGACAGAACCCACACTGTAAAAGTTGCAGACTCCAAATCTGACCTCAAAGCAGTGACAAGTGGAGTACCACAGGGTTCCGTCCTGGGACCTCTCCTGTTTGGTATTTACTTCTCTGAAGTACAGGCTAACATGGAAGGACTCTGGCTAATGAAGTTCACAGATGACTGCAAACTAGGAGCCACAGTCAAGTCCCCAAATGATGTGGACATCCTACAGAAGGGCCTCACTGAGACAGATGCCTGGTGTCAGAGCCATGACCTCAAGCTCAATGCCAAAAAGTGCAGTGTCATCCCCTTTGGTAAAAACTCTGTACCCATGAACTATCACATAGGCAGCAATCTACTTAACACCGAATGCTTGATAAGAGACCTTGGGACCCAGGAGGACAGAAGTCTCTCCTTTGATAGTCACATCACCACAGTAGTCAGGAAGTCCTTCTATGTGGCACACCTTATCATAAAAGGGTTCTCATCCAGGAAAAAAGAGGTCATTGTTCCCCTCTACTCGTCACTCATTAGACCCATTATAGAGTACAACGCCCCTTTTGGAATGTACCTCACAAGACATCTGCAGCAGCTGGAAAGGCCACAGAAGTACCTCACAAAGAGCATTACTGGCCTCAAACAAATGCCCTACACTGACCACCTCAAAAAACTCCAGCTTTACTCCGTAGCATATCGCCTACTCCGAGGTGATCTCTGCCTAACATATAAAGCTATGTCAAACCCAGAGCTGTTGGACATGCTACACCTAAAGAAATCCCAATCCCTTCGGGGTACACGCTCTAGGGTTCTAAACCTTGTCACCACAATAAACAAGACACGCTGGAGGGATAGATTCCTGTCCCAGAGACTTCCTATACTCTGGAACAAGCTACCCATCTATGTCAAGCAAAGTTCTTCAGTAGCACTCTTCAAGAAAAATCTTGATGAGTGGATGGGAAATAGGAAATACACCCCGGGGATCACTTCTGTGTCTCTGCTGGACAGTGGCACAGGAAAATAACTTTCTTGGGTGGCGTAAGCTAAGGAACCTTGCTGGCTAGGCTTACGTAGGCCCTTGGGCCGATAGCCTAGTACCTACCTATGAATCTATGAACCTATGACTGCACAAATGTCTGCATCTTCCAAGGTGAGGACTGCTTCCAGTGAGTGCAGTTTTGTGTTGAGATTCCTAGCATTTAGTAGCATAACCCTTGAGGTTGTTTTTAGATGGAGTTTTTATATTGGGAATTTTGTCCTTGAGACAGCACCTAAAAGGGCACTATGGGGGTGGCAAGAGGCTTGGCCAATAGCCAAAATCCCAGGGGTGACAGATGAAGACCATCTCTGGCAAAGCACAGAGGTCTGTCGATCATGTCATCTCAGGCTGACAGATAGTGTATCCCCTTAGAATGAAACCATTAGCTAAACCAGTTATTGAAGTCAATAATTTTCTCTTCATATTGAGGCATCATCCAAGGTGAAGGTAAAATGCTGCTTAAGGCTAGGGACATGCCTGCCTGAGACAAATAGTCTGACAGCTCAGTCATGTCTCTCTTCATATAATCGAGAGATGTACATCTCAAGTTGTTCACACCAACATGGACTATGACGGAGTCATAACAGTAACTATTGTTGAGAGACTTGAGAGCATGTGTGATATGGTATATCCTGGAACCTGACAGACCTAATTATTTATTCCAGCTCTGAGATTGCGCTATCCCCAGAAAAAGATCACATCCCCAAACCCTCGGGATTGTCGATGTTGGACACCTACTGACCATCTGCTTTATTGACCAAAGATTGCTGACGCAATAGAGGTCAACATTAAGAACTGTTGAATACTTTAACTAATACTATATATATTTATATATATATATATATATATATATATATATATATATATATATATAACTCCAAAAAACGTCCAGCACCTGAAAAAATAACAAAATAACAGCCGTTTTGGAAAAAAGGCTTTTATTCAAGCCAGAACAGTCTGCCCCACAGACCGGTTTCGCTCTAACTGAGCATCATCAGTGTATGACGGCAGTATGAGCTTACCACGCAAATATACGTATTCACACAACCACATTGCCTGCCTTAAAGGTACAAACATCCAATAGTACCTAAAAAGTAGAAACAGAGAATAATGGTATATTAAACCATTGTTTAAACCCATATTTAAATACACTACACAATAACCCTTTGTGCCAAGTGTTATATACATATCCCATCAGAAAAAGCCCCCACAAAACAATAAAAGTGCATACATTGATAAGTTTGCACTTAATCAAACAATATACCACTTATTTATGGACACCTGCATAAATATATTATTATGTAAACATACAACTAAATATACACAAACACATTCATATATACATGAATATACAAAATGCATAAGCATACATACATGAACATACATACAAATAATATTAATATAACCATATATTAATGTCGACTGAAAAAAGGGGGATAACAATTACCATTGATCATTGAGGCCTGGTTTAAATAAGGCCCCTAAATTAACTATCCACCTTCGCTCTTTATTAGTTAAAATTTTATGTTTAACTGTCTCATCTTTGACCTTGTCAGCTACTTTATCAATCCCAACAAAAACAAAATGTGCCGATGGATGAGCCAGTATATGCTTATATAATGCACTTCTCATCCTCTTACACTTGATATCACTTAAATGGGTGGCAATTCTTTGTTTAAGATGACACGAAGTTTGTCCAATATAAAATGAACCACATCTACACAAAGCCATATATACCACCCATGAAGTGCTACAGGTGACAAAGCACCTTATGTCATATACCTTGCTAGTGTTGGGAGAAGTAAATGTTGTAGTCTTAGACATCAAAATACAGTATTTACAGTGTCCACAAAACGTGCTTCCCTTCCTGGATGAATCAGATACCATAGGGGTTACACCTTTTTTATAGTGTGACAAATATTCACCTATATTCTTGCCTCTCCTGTATCCAAACTGACACTTGTTATCCAATATTGTATGCAGAATAGGGTCATTATGTAGAATAAACCAATATTTGTCAATAACTTGCCTAATTAAATAGGTATTAGTTGCATATGTAGTAATAAATCGAATATTATCCCCCTTCTGTATTGACAATTGTTGATCTGATCGATCTTTTAGAAGCAAGCCCCTTTCCAGAGTTCTACTCTCATCATAGGCCTGTCTAATATTTCCAGTTTGATAACCCCTAGATATATATATATATATATATATATATATATATATATATATATATATATATATATATATATATATATTTATATATATATATATATATATATATATATATATATATATATATATATATAAGCTTCCATTATGAGGAGACAAAACTAAATGTGCTGAGGATCAAAATTCTTGAACTAAATTTGCTTTAAAAAAATGTTTTTAAGTGTGCAAGCCCCTCACCCCCCCAAACGTTATATATACCAACTCTACAGTCACACAACTCAAAGATGTGGGAAATCCCCCCCCCCCCAAGGGCAGCACTGCTGGTAGAAGCTTCTAACAGTGATTTCCTGTGGAGGAACTCCAATCGTTGGTGGGTTGAACCTCGAGCAACTGAAGCTCGGGAGTTTAATCTTCATTCACCCACAGGTTACCCTATAAACAAATACATATTTGTCAAGTGTAATGAAGAATATTGAACACACATAAGGTTGACATTGTTTCTATACCCATTAGATAACTTGTCATTTTAGTGAGTGGTATGAATGTTGAATGCAGTTTGTATGTCATATAGACTTGAGTAGTAGTGTGATGTGGTTGGATTAATTTAGGGTGCTGTAGTTTTGTGTTTAGTGTGTTTCTTTGCTAGGAGTCTCTACTGTTGTGAGTTGTAAGTGTGCAGTGATAGTGATTCCTTTATTTAGGGAGATGTCTCCCTTGTTCAAATTGGTGCAACCATAGGCATTTTTATATTAAAGACTGGCTGGGAAGTGTAAGGGGTTTGTGCCCCACATGGTGAGTGCAGGGGGGCTTGCTTGTTTTATAGTTCATTTATGTGTAGGCATTTGTTAATGATTTTGTTTTTTTGTGTTTCACTTAATGAGGTCGATATTATGTACAATTGTGCTATTATGTTCACCCTTTTAACATATAGTCTCTTTTTTCCTCTCCTGCTATTCTGCCTCTTGCTACATATTTCCCTTCCCTAAACATTATTAGTTCTAACCCTGTGTTTTTCTCTTCACCTTCCCTTTTTCCTTAGGTTTTAGAGCCCTCCACTCGAGCTGTTACAACCTGCCCTCAATCTCCAAGACACAGGGGAAGACTCCTCTCCAGCTGAAGACTGCTACTTCCAGCTACCCCAGTATTTTTACTGTATGTAAAGTGCGCCCCTACCAATACTAGATTATTGTTAAGAATACCCTTCTTTTAGCTGATTCTGCACATCAACTCCACCCCCCATTGCCCAACTTTCTGCTCAAACAACCTGACCCAGGACTCCTTCTCTTATCTGCCTCTTAATTCAGTTCCCTAATTCCTTCCCTCAGATCCCTCTGGGAACTATCTTACTCTTCTTCTTTCTACTTTCTACTTCCTTCATCCTACCTATCCCATTACTTCTTCCTTAAACTCCTGCCCCACTTAGCAAATACTTCTAGCTACCTTATGTTTTTCCCTCCTTAAATTCCAAACCACCTCACCTGACAACAATTTTCTTCAGTGTCTCTTCCTTACAGTGATACCTCTCTCCACCATAATCCCCCCATTTTCCTTTTTTCTACTGCCACTTCTCTAATTCTCATCTTACAAAACAAAAAGCAAAACTACATTATTCTGGATATTCTACTTACTGACTGATTTTCATACTCTTGTCAAATCTTGCTCTGACCCCTCCAATCACCCTTCTCTTTACTTGGACTCACTCCACTCCTCTACCCTGCCCCCATTCCCACCCACCCTAGGAATACTTTAGTTTATAGAACTATATATCTATATAACACTCTTTGTCCACTCCCCTTCAAACCCCTCCCTCCCAATTTCCACCAGCCTATCAAATCTCCTCTCCTCCCCTTATAAGCAATTACAAAATACTACATAGCACACCTCTAACAACACCTCCTCTGTTAGTACTCCCCACACCCCTTCTACCCTCTATATACTCCCTCTTACATCACTGCACCCACCTGTCTCACACTATCTCAACTCCTAATCCTACATAACTTATTTTACATTTTTAACTCACATCACTTTCACATATCTCTAGTATTTAACACAATCACAACTCCACACAACTATCCTTGGCTTACATATACTTAACACTTCACTCATCTTTTCCGAACCTTCTTTACAACAATTTCTATCTCACAACTCCCATAATAATAGCACCATCACCATCATACCTCTCTGACTAGTAACACTTGACGTCTACCTCACAACCCTGAATCTATAAATCTTTAACTCATCCCTCATTAACTTTCCCCTTCCTAATATCCTCCACCTGCTTTCACCAATCTACCCCTTACTTAACATATCTTCTTTCAAAATCATACTAGCTCTTCTTTCTATTTCTGCTCTCTCTCTCTCCTATTTAACTTATCCTTCTACAACACTAACCTAAAATACACTCTCCTACTTCTATCTACACCATACCTTCCCCCAGTCCATCCTTTCATTTCCAACAATATCTTATACCCACCTCTCACAACTTCCCCTTCTCAAAATTAAACTGCTTCCCCATCCCCCAACCTTCACCAAAAACAAAGAAAAGTATTACCTCTATTCCTCCACTCATTACTCCACATCTATCCTCTCAATTCTTCTCCTATCAGGTGACATTCATCATAACCCCAGACCTAATAAACATGCCCATACTAATGCTAAGCTCACACAGTCAACTACCTCTTGCCATCCCCAAAACTATCTAACCCTGTTGTCTATAAATGTCAGAAGTATACTAAACAAAATCAATTAATTTCACACCTGGTTACACCTGCTCTCTCCTGATATTTGTAGACTCACAGAAACATGGCTGAAACCCCATATTCTAGATAAAGACATTCTATCCTCAGGCTATAACATCTTATGTCTCGACTGAATTCAGAAAAAAGGTGGTGGAGTTGCTATTATGTTCTCCAGTCATTTAACTGTAACTCCCCTAACCATCTTCACCCCCTCACTCTCTCCTGCAGACCTATTACTCTCCAGCTGCAAAATTAATTAACACAATCAATTTTTTTAAATCTTTAAATTTATAGTCTCCCACCAGGACACAAGTGCTCTTCAGCAATTACATTCGGCTTGCTGAGCACACTCAAGCAAATCTGCAGTCTGTGGCTACCACTCCACCCATACAATATAAGAAGGAATCAGTACTGCAAACTAAACAAGGATATACATTTTGACCCTCAAGAGCAGGAGCACACTCAAGCAAATCTGCGGCTACCACTCCACCCATACAGTATAAGAAGGAATCACTACTGCAAACTAAACAAGGATATACATTTTGACCCTCAAGAGCAGGAGCACACTCAAGCAAATCTGCAGTCTGCGGCTACCACTCCATCCATACAGTATAAGAAGGAATCACCACTGCAAACTAAACAAGGATATACAGTTTGAGCCTCAAGAGCAGGAGCACACTCAAGCAAATCTGCAGTCTGCGGCTACCACTCCACCCATACAGTATAAGAAGGAATCAGTACTGCAAACTAAACAAGGATATACAGTTTGAGCCTCAAGAGCAGGGTCAGTCCACCCAGGCATTCTACTTGTATGTTTTATGAGAGTGAAGCTATTAAGTTAGCAGTATTTCTTAGTAGTTTCTCAGTTTGCTAATAAAACTGACTGTTGTAGCCTTGTGTCCCCCCCACTAGTACAGTAATCCTAACTGTCCAGTAGACAGTGTACATTTAATTCAGATCCCTGTGACTAAATTAACCATCAAGCAGCCCTCTCAGTGCTTTCTGCCATAGTTTGTATCACTTGGAGGCCCACCTGTTTATTTGCATCTCTATACATTCCCCTTCATTGCTAATGTATCTCCCTACTCTAATCTGTGCACAAACTGGTTATTAATCAGCAAGTCAATGTGAAGACACACTCCCAACCTTAATAAACATTGGTGTCTCTTCTCTCCTTCACTTTACAGGTAGTTTGAATTATTACTTACCCCTCTGAGGCCTTCACTGATTTCCACTGATTGCCTCTCTGGTTTCTTTGCATTCCACCTGGTCTACACCCCTTGTGCTATTTCCTTCCCCCAATACTAAGTCTATATTAGAATCCTGTTGAGCATGGAGCCTTCTTTAAATTTCTAGTCTCCCACCAGTACACAAGTGCTCTTCAGAAATTACATTTTGCTTGCTGGTAAGCCATTAGACCTCAGGAATTTGTTTAAAGTGTTCAGATTTGTAAAGTAATACTTACTTTTTTCTCTTGTCTTGGTGGGCTCTGCCCTGCTCCGTTCGCCCTCGCTAATGCTCGGGCTCTCTCCACTCCCCTGCCCTGCCCCCTATTCCCTCCTGCCCCCACTACCTCTTCATTTATAGTAATTACAGCCCCACCCACAGCTCACCCTCACATCACCTCCACCAATCACAGCTCCTCAAGTCATATCACATTATACCACACCAACTTGCTCCACACAAAATACTCCCAATCACTCTCATTCCCACTAGGCATTATTTACATCAGCCACACTACTTCCCCATCCACATATAGTGCAACTCTATAATTCCTATTCAGATCCCCCACCTAGAACCAACTTAAACTTTATAACCATGACTATCACACAACTAAGTTTAGTCTGTCTTCTCATAATTCTTTACAACACCACAAGTTATCACTCTAGCAATATCCCTAAACTTAGTAGCACAACACTACATTATGCACTCTCATATACAGACATCACACATTATAATAATATCTGCCCACAATTGTTCAAGAACTACATAATGGACCAATTCAGAACTAAACACATATGCTCTCATTCCTACTCCAAAAAAACATAATACGTTCTCACACTCCCCACCAAACTCCAACATCTGTATCACCATTTTAGCACCAGGCTCACCATAAGTGGGGATATCCACCCCAACCCAGGCCCAAATCCATCCTGTCCAATACAAACTGCTCCAACGCAAATGTCAGAACATAACACCCCACTTTCTTCATCCCTGGGCAAATCAACAACAGCCAAACCAACCATCTTTTAATGCTAAATATTAATATTAGAAGTATCAAAAATAAAATCCGTGAACTCCAGGCCACAATAGCACATTACTCCCCATAGTTGCTTTAACAGAAACCTGGCTAAATATAAACATAACTAACTCAGAAGTTCTCCCTACCGGCTACAATACCGTTAGACAAGACAGACCACATCGTAAAGGGGGTGGAACTGCCTTACTGTACAAGTCCAACTTAACTGTCCATCAGTTACCAAACTCCTACCCCTTCCCCAATAATTGGGACATGCTTATCTCACAACTTCAACTTCACCCTCAAAAGGTCATCACCACAATTGTGATCTATATTCCACCTGGTAATACACCTGCTAACCTTGAAGACTTCTTATCCTGGTGTTCTTCCACATACTCACAAGAAACCCTTATTCTGGGGGACTTCAACCTAGATTGGTTCATCTGTATATCAGAACCACCAAGTAATCTAATGCATCTCCATGGCTACCAGCAGCTAGTCCAAATTCCAACTAGATGTGATAAAAAACTAAAAGGGAATCCATCCTTGACTGGATCCTAACTAACAGCCCCACCTTGTACCCTCACACAGGCAGTCTCCCAGACACCTTAAGTGACCACAGCATATTATACTTTATACATAGTAGAACAAGCATATGTAAAACCACTAACTATATATCCACTAGAAACACAAAAAAATTCTCTCCTGAGGTCCTCAACACTTTACTTTGTAACTGTGACTGGACCCCCCTCTTGACCAGGCTGTAGCATATTTCAACAAAACATTTCTACAACACCTAGATACTGTCGCTCCATTGTGCAAAATCAAGGTTAGAACATCTACAAACCCCTGGCTCAGTAAAGAAACCAAACAAATCCTCAAGTCCAGAGACACTGCCTGGCTTTGCTATAAAAAAAACAAAGAAACACAAAGCCTAACTAAGTACCAAGAACTGTGCAACCGTGCAAAAAATGCATTAGGCTGGACAAAAAAATCCTACTACACAACATTACAAACTAAATACCAACACAACCCCCAAAAACTTTGGAAAAATGTAAACCAGCTACTAAAATCCACCCAAAAGGCTACCCCCAAACCAACCACCCCTGACACTAAAGTTCCCATCGAAACACAATTCAACTCCCACTTTGTGAACTCAATTCTATCCTTAGTATCACAGGACAGTTCCTTCCTCACTATCCCCCCAACACAAATAACACTAATACAAGCTTTACCCTCAAAACAGTTTCCACCACTTCAATCAAAAGCATGCTCTCCAAACTAAAAACCTCATCAACAGCAGCCGACCTACTCCCCAGCTATTTCTTGAAACTCACTGCAGATGCTATTGCTATCCCAGTCTCCACTCTCATAAACAGATCAGTTGTTGAAAACTATGTGCCCAAACTCTGGAAAATATCCTTTGTTACACCCATACATAAAGGCGGGACCTCCACTGAACTTAATAACTACAGACCCATTGCTTTACTCTCCCCCCCGGCCAAAATCCTAGAAAAATGCATCCATACCCAGATGCTAAACTATCTCCTAGACAACAACATCCTTACACCTACTCAGCATGGTTTCATACCTGCCCATAGTACCACTACAGACCTCCTCTGCTTCACAGACACAGTAAATCATCTCAAAAATGAAGGCCTACAGGTGTCAACTCTTTTTGGATATGTCCAAAGCATTTGACACAGTTTCACACCAAATCCTGCTAAACAAACTAAACCAATATCACCTATCAAATTCCACTCTTACCTGGTTCCAAAGCTATGTAACTGATAGATACCAAGCTGTGAAATGGGAACATTCTCTCTCTCACCAGCTGCCCATAACTATAGGAGTCCCACAGGGTTCTATCTCAGGACCACTACTATTCACAGTCTTCACAAATGACCTCCATACCTCCACACAGCATGCATCTATCATTCAGTATGCAGATGACACTACCTTAATCTGTGCTGCACAAAACATTCCCACCCTCCTGCAAACAACTCAACTAGCATTCTCTGACGTTGAAAACTACCTTACCAAAGACCAACTTATCCTCAATCCAAAGAAAACTCAGCTTATGATTATAACCAGTTCTAACGAAAACACTAACAGTCAATTCACTATCTACTCCACAAATGCTACTCCAATCATTCCAGTGGCACAGGCTAAGCTATTGGGAATAACCATAGTCTCCCACCTAAAATTTGATAGTCATCTCAACTTAACTATTAAAAAAGTACATGCCAAACTGGGATCACTCTACAGTATCAAACCATTTCTTACCAACAAGACAAGATCAGCCATTGCTCACTCCTAACTTCTATCCACCTTACTCTATGCATCTCTCATTCTGACTAATCTCAACAAAACTGAGCTAAGCAAAATGGAAGCCTGCTATAACAGAATTACCTGCTTTGCTGCAAATTGCTCATATAGAACTCATCACGGTACTGCTTTGAGACTGCTCCACTGGCTTGAACTGCCCAACCTCCTAACCTACAATCAGCTCTGCCTCTGTCATTCTATCTATTACCTCCCCAATAAGTGTCCTGCCCTCAAAAACCTAGTACAACATCACTCAGCCAAAAGGCCTCGTAGATCATCAAGCAAACTACTACTAGAAGTCACCAACAGTTACAATAGCTTTGGGGATGCGCTATATAGTAGTTCAGTGGCTAAAAAATGGAACTCTATCCCCACTAGTATTCAAAACACATCATCCAAAGCCTCCTTTAAAGAACTCATCAGGCAACATCTCAAGCAAAGTTGGCAGTGCCATGATTGCACCCTAGGCTAGTGAAAGTGGATAAGGTGTACATACTAAATCTAGAGTACTTGATAATAGTTTTCAATCTTACTCACAAACATTAGTTAATCTACAATGTATGCACTGTACCTGTGTACTATGCATGTATTCTACCTATGTTCCAAATTTTAGCTGTACACCACAAATCTATTAATTACCTTTATTTTTAAATTAATATTTTTTTGTTTGTTCTCTCCACTGTAACTGTTGATGTGCCGCATACCACTGTAAAAACATGTCTTTTATAATTTGTGTGTATACTGATCATGTCTAAATAACTAAATGTATCTGTAATTTTTCTTTGTGGAGCTTTTCTCCCCGAGCCTCTGCTGAAAAAGGGCCTTTTTGGCTCAGTCAGACACCCCCGGTTAACAAATGTAAAATAAATGTAAAATAAAATAAATAAATAAATAAATTACCATAGCTGCAATATACATACCTCTTGGGGATAATAGCCCTATACTAGAGAACATTCTCTCTTGGCTCTCACAACACTCAATGAGATTACTATCATGGGTGATGTAAACATCATTTGGCTATCCATATCTTCCAACAGTCCTACCACACATATTAATCTTCATGTCTTCTGACAGTTAATCACTACTCCTACACACACCAACAAACCCACAAATACTTCTTCCCTCCTTGACTGGATACTCATCTCTAATCCTCAAAAATATCACTTCCCCATAACTCTCTCTGACCCTCTAAGTAATCACTGTCATATCAAGGCTGTCAGATTCCCTCCACACTACAGTCAACCCCACAGGTACATAGAGTGTCACAAGCTCACCACGTTTCGCCCTAACATCTTAAATAACCATCTCTCAACAGTAAACTGGACATTCCTTAAATATGTACCTCTTGATGACACTGTCCTCAAATTCAATTCTATATTTCTCAATATTCTCAACTCCCTTGCCCCCTTGCACACTGTTTGGGTAAAGTCATTAATACCCCCCTGGCTAACTCAAACCACATGCACTCTTATGCAACAAAGAGACAAAGGTTGGAAAATTTGGTCTAAGACAAAACTCCATCCCATCTCCAACACTGCAAAGAACTGTACAAACTTACAAAACAACACATCATTAGTAATGAGAAAACCTTCTATACCAATCCTCCTTCCTCACTCTCAACTAACTCAAAGAAATTTTGGCACTTTGTCAACCAAATTCTGCACCCAGGTAACCCCCTCTGGCCCCAACCGATGTCCCAACAACTCTCCTCTAGGAACAGCATCTAACTTTAATACCTACTTCATTGAACACATCAGCAAATTGTCTCTCCAAAATAACTCCAGTACCAATGTTAACATCACTCCCAACCGACCCTCAACCACCTATCAACCTCAGGCCTTCTCTCTGAAACCAGTCTCAACTAACTATACCAAATCATTGCTCAATAAACCAAAACCCTGCTCACCCTCTGTGGATAACCTGCCACATCTCTTCCGGTGGATGGCAGCAAATTCGATTGCCCTCCCTAACTGTATTCTCATCAACCAGTCCATTGTTGAATCCAAAGTCCCCTCATTCTGGAAAATATTATACACAATTCCTGTTCACAAGGGTGGCAGCTCTTCAGAACTTGACAACTTTAGGCCTATTGCTATTTTATCTCCTCTTTCCAAAATCTTAGAGAAGTGTGTCCACAAACAAATCCTTCACTACCTCATACAAGCGATCTTGCTCACCCCCACACAACGTGGCTTTCACCCCAAATATAGGACCTCCACTGCTCTTATATCCTTTCTGAATACTATATCTCAAGCCAATGAGAATGCCCCTCAGTGCGCAATATCAGTTGCACGTATCCATTCTGCTATCTAAATGTTTTAAATGCGGCATAGATGTCACACAGTATGTTCTAAACAGGTCATTTCTTTTTCTATCAATAATGCTTGCTTTAAGAATGCATTTAGCTCCTTCCACCTCTGGATGCTTCACCTGGCTTTGATGACACACTCATATATTGCTTCCTGCAGAAAAAAAGAGGTGTTCAGTGTCAGGGTATTAAGTAAAAATTGCTGACTAATTACAGTAATCTGATGAGCAGCTATAATGCCACATAGAAGTCAGAATAAGGCTAGAACCTCTAATGATTAAAGACACTCTTTGTCCTGAACAATGGTGGACTGTGTTAGGGACTTTAGTCTCACAAATTGCACCATAGTGTTTATAAGTCATGTGATGGTACAGTACGTTGATTTGTAAAATATAAGTTAAGACAAGTAGTATGTGTAATTTGCAGGATTAAAAGGCAGCTTTTAATGATGAGTCATAACACTTGTACAGATCTAGGAAGTTTTAAGTGCTATGAAGAAGTGGTTATGTTAGGATTGCTTGAATATGTTTTTTATTCTCTTTATTCCCTTGCCGTTTCTCTTGGTGCTTGTTATTGTTGTTTAATAAAACATTGGAAATATGTAACCTGCTCAAACCAGCCCTTTTAAACCAGAATGTATGTGCTGCCAAGAAAAAAAACTTCCTAACAACACCAAACATTAAGAAAAATAAATTTCTCTAAAATATGTTTATTTGACCCCCAGTGTAGATGAAGTAAAAGTGCTATTTGTATAATCACAGCCAGAACGTCTAGTTAAGGACACACCTCAGGACAGACGGAATGTCTAAATAGCGCACATTCTAATACATGCAGGAGACCATACGTTTGCTTTATTTTCTTCTCCCTTACATTTCTATAATAAAATACACACTAAAATGTTCTTGAAAAATGTTTCAAGTGTTTCTATGAATAGCTGGCATGATATGACACTGTAGCTTTTATGCACCAAGAGATTGGCTTTAGTTTTTAGTCTGTCTTCCGTGAAGTATTTTCCAGAAAGCAATAAAATTGCTATTTGTCTGACTCATTCCTGTGTGATATGCAATGTATCAGTCTCCTCAGCTTACTTAACTGATAATGACTATATATGGTTTCATATCATTTTGTACAAAATTGAAAATTAGCATTTCGCAGCACCTTTTGTAAAGGGGAGTCATGGCCTCTAACTCCTCATGTGGGGATTTTAGCCTACTCACTTACTTTATATAACTAGTTTAGAAGTCACATTTATAAGATGCAAAGAGCAAAAGCAAGTTAAAACTAAGTTCATCAAAATGGGATTGTGACTTGCTGACAACTGGGTCTCTCTCTCTCTCTCTCTCTCTCTCTCTATATATATATATATATATATATATATGCCAATTTATGGGTTTACTATGAGGTTAACAAAGCCCATAATACCGCAGGTGGCAATCCCACTGAGACTGCCTGGACAGTGATACAGCAATATCAAAGCACACATTATCGAACTCCTGGACTTAACCCCCTCACAGGATCACATTAACACTCATTCCTGGGAACTCAGAAGTAGGGAGATTCAATAGATGAGATATTTAGTCCTTTTGGGCTTTGACCTTGATGGCTTACAGTCCAATTGCCACAGGACTGCAATTGAAGTGTGAGCCTTTCTAATCCTATAATAAACCAAATATGTGTGCGTTTGTATGTGTGTAAAATGCCCAACACGATGGCCATTATGGAAAAATAGGGAAAGAAGTGGACTATGCAATAGTGTTATGAGTCCTGCAAGGCCTCTTATTCTCCAATAATTTTTACCCTGAAGGGCATTATTACACTTAGAAAACAGCATATGTGTTTGTTTTTTGTTGAGATGTTACTATAATTTTCTTGAAATTTGAAAGGATATTTTTATATGTTTTTGGGTTTTTTTCGAAAAAAATAGTTCTTTTACTTTTTTATTTATAGTAGAATTTTTCACATATAAGTTTTAGAAATTGCTAGATAATAGTTAATATGTGTATCTGAATGCAGATCTATATGATTGTGTGTGTGTGTGTGCCCATATGTGTGTGTGTGTGTGTGTGTGTGTGTGTGTGTGTGTGTGTGTGTGTGTGTGTGTGTGTGTGTGTGCATCTGCACTTGTGCATGTATTTGCATGTATGCATATGTATGTGTGTTAGAAACAGAGAGAGACAGGGAGAGAGTGTGTGTGTGTGTGTGTGTGTATTAAAATGATTTCAGAAAATACACATAAACACACACACACACACACACACACACACACACACACACACACACACACACACAGCTTTCCTATATGATATGCTTTTAAAAAGTAGACATACAAGTCACCATCTACTAACAGCTTAAAAAACAACCAACAAACAAAAATCAGTACAGTAAAACTACTTGTCTTTTGAAAACATCTCCTCTGTAGTGGCTCATACAGTTATCACACAAATCAACATTACATTTACAGAATAACAGCAGCAGCATTTCCCCTGATCTGTAAATATAAGGGACACATTCCTAGTATCATATGTATAAAACTGACTATAGAAAATATGAATATTAACTCTGAAAAATGTTGAATGTGGAAGTTAGACACAAAGTTATATATCAACAGTGTTAGCTATATCTATCTATCTATCTATCTATCTATCTATCTATCTATCTATCTATCTATCTATCTATCTATCATATGTATGTATGTACCTATTTATCTATTTTGTTTGTGATCCCCATGACCATTAAACCTCTTTCCCATGTCAAGTTTTTCCACCTATTTTTAGTAATCTTGCCATCTGTGGAGAAATCAGTTTTTCATTTTCTATTGGTGCATGGCTGCTGAGGCCCAGGGGTTTTATGGGTGATGAGCAGCTTCAAAGACAAGTCTCTTACTTCTTTATTTGGCTCTTCCTCCTTGAAAAAAAAAACATCTCCCTTGAGCTCTGTTCTCCATCTGGGATCTACATGCAGAGGTCACTCCCTGTATGTGCACTCCTAGCCCTCCGCCCAGAGAGAGAGGTGAACAGGGTCCTCCTTATTATTACTTCTCTCTCTCCCAAGAATCCATGCAATATATTTGACACAGGATATCTGGCTTGAAATCCAGGCTATACTCCTCTATGCAACAGAGAAGGAAGCTCTCATGATAAGCGTGGAATAACTTGTACTTGGCGTATAACATAAGACTATTGGCAAAAATCAGTGAGAAATAAAAAATAATCAGATATGTTATATAGAAGTATGCGGCAAGAATATCTGAAGCAACACTGCAAGTTAATCTGTCAAATAACGAATATTGGTTGTAATACAATATGCTGCTTGCAGTGGGGATATACAGCAGTTTAAAACTCTTAAAGGAACAGAGCCATATATCCCATTTGGTGTATACTTCAAAGGTGCTGACAAAGGGGCCAGGTTGTGACTGAATATGATTGAAGCCAGTTTATTGCCAAGCCCAGAATGGGTATCCATCATAGCATGACTGCTTCATATATGTCCATATACCTTATATGGAGGGCATGAGCTTGCATTTATAGGGCTACATACACTAAACAGTATACCACATTATCTCCTTTTTATTTCTTTATAGCTCACTCCCTGATTCAGTGGAGCTTTTGGACATTACCATAGGCTTCAACACTCACTGTGCAGTGGATCACCCAATTACTTTTTGTCTGGCACCCCCGATATAACCCTTGCTGGGTAAGCCTGCCAAATCCTTCTGCTGTAACTCAGTTGTAGCACAGAAGTGTGACGGATGTGATGTGGGGTCATGGGTGCAGAGCTTGCAGACATTATACTGATGATGGCTGGTCAGAATACCTAGCAGCAGAAGTGGCTACTTCAGTGATGTCATGACATCATCACAGTCCCCTGTAATCTTAGGCAGTGACGTGAGACTTCTGAATTTCACCAGAGGGCACAACAGCATCTTAGGTAACCCAGGATAGGAGAGATGGCCATCTCCTGCTTTATTCCCACCTAGGTTAACATTAGTGAGTCCAGTCTCCCATTTGGAACACAAATATTTCAGATGAATACCCTGCATGTCCATCATCAGACAAGCAGTCACATTACCTCCTCTTTTAGCTTAGATCAATAAAATAATTTACTTATGTACTGATAAAATGGTACATCTTTGTCCACTGACATTGTCCACAGATGAGGAAGCTGGTGTTATACTGGAACACAACCTGCCTGTTTCATGTATAAGTTCAGAACCATTCCCAATAGAGGACAGGAACACAACTAATGAGTACAGAATACTTGTCATTAGAGAACTATAACATGATCAAACCTGGTCATCTATAAGTGCAGAACAATTGCCATTAGAGTAACGTAACAACCAGTACAATGATAAATGTTTATGGAGTGAAGTACCATTACCTACCTTAATATGTCCACTTTTATTTTATTTATTTATCTATTTCATTTATTAACCAGGAAAGCCTACTGGGCCTAGGTGAGCCCATTTTCAGTAGAGGCCTGGGGAGAAAAGCTCCACATAACATACAAGAAAAAGCACAATATACAGTGTATATACAGTCTCAATGCATGTAAATAAATATTAAACACAATGGTACAAGTTATTTGCAAACATTACACATCAACATTATGTACAATCTGATCATTGAGGATGGAGTTAGGCAGGGTAGCAGTTTTGATTGTTACTTGTTGGAGTTTTATAGGCATAAGCAGTTGAATTTGGGTCTGTATCACAACGTCGAACTAACATATGTTTGAACTTTGTAATATCGAACCCTAAAGTCCAAAATTCAGAAATAGCGAAGCCACGGCACATCGATTTTTTTCACAGGGAAAAAATCGGTAGGCCATTTTCGAGGTTTTGCTATTTCCTCCACTGTGGTGCAATCTCGGAGCTGATATATTTAAGTAGGTGGTGTGGAGGGGCACAGCCCCCCATGTTGGGGGGTGGGGAGGGTGGGTGAAGCCCCCCAGTTTAGTTTAAGTTTAAGGTTTATTTATTTATTTTTTTTGGTCACGGAACAGCGACTTTTTTCCCTGGGAAAAAAATTGCTGTTCTGTGTTTTCGTTGTTATTGGGTTTCGGACTTTAGGTTTCGATATTACGACGTTCAAACTTATGTTAGTTTGACGTTGTGATATAGACCCGTTGAATTCACATACAGGCAAGCATATGCCAAATGGGAATGTTCACTTTGTTCTTCCTACTAACTCTTTGGATCTGTTTTATCTTGGAAACATTATTTGTGTTTTAGCAGAACCTTTTCTGCTGGATTTCAATGATACATTTCTGAGATCTGGTTCAGGGGCTGTTTCTAAAAGTTCCATGATCTTTAAAGGAAAAGTCCACCTTCTCCTACAGTTTAACTCAACCCTCAGTCTGCGTTTCTCCTACAATATGATTCCAGTATGGGTTAAGTATCAGAAACCTGCTTCTACTTTATAAAGCTTTCATTTCCTTGCTTTGGCATCGAGGTAAGAGAAAGCCTGCCCACTTTCGTTTAAGTTTAACTTCTCACATATGTTGGCAGAGGAATGTGTCTCCACATACTGTAGGCTGGTATGCCTCTGGCCATGACATCACTGAGCACTCTGTCCTCATCCATGTGTACTACAGTCGGGAAGCACAGAACCCTGTCCACTTAACTGTAGATGCAATGATGCAAACTGGACATATGGCTATCAAGGCATATGTGAAGTAAGAGCCATTTATTCAGCTGAATCATCTCTCTCTCTCTCTTTGAACTTCATGACAAAAACACCAAGCATGTCTGGGAGCAGCAACTGAGGGAATTTGCACAGTTCAACACAATGTAGTGTGATGCTGGAGTGGTGTCTGTGTATTACATTCTCATTTACTTGTGTAGCACTGAAGGGAGACTTGATCGAACATTGAGATGAGGTGCCTATTTACACCACTGATGGGGATTCTACAATGAATTGTTCTATTTTTATGATACTTTAAAAAAGGTTGTTACTGGTATAAATGTGTATGCTGATTGGTATGAAAGCACAAATCAATATTTAACCATTTTTTTCTGCTATGCTATGTGTGAAATCTAGCTCTGTAATTTTCTGATACACACACTAAGCAGTTTCAGTGCTGTCCAATTAAACTAAGTTTTGTATAGCTGTTACAAGCCTTTAGATTTAAAAACAATTTGAACAAGTTTTGTAACACTGTATGAATTCACATAAACACTACTCCATAAGGACTCCAGAGAGAACATTGTTTGCCAGTTGGGCATGTTGGTTTCACTAGTTCCTCCTTTATCAGAAGGCCCTCGAGGTGAAGTGGCTCCTCTCTGGACCCCTCCCACAGGAAAAGCCTTCAAGCAGCTGGAGAAGGGGAAATCATGCATTCCCTCAGAAATGTTTTCTTTCTCTGTCACTTGGATATGTTAAAGATGTCACTGCAAAAATCTTTCACAGCTGTTTCTTCCAGTAGCTCTTTTATAATCAACTTAAATGCCTCTGTGCATCACTGTAGCAAATAAGGATGTGCAACCTCCTAAGATTCAATACGATTTTGCATATCCCACCTTAGGTTTGCCTGGGGTTTGGCATAATGGTTGTGATGTTTCTGACAGACAAAGGGAATGCAGGGTTTATCACCTTTGAAAGGAAATTGGTTAGTCTTGAAATGTCCTGCAAGGGCAGCTGGCAAAGTACTTGTCTATGAACCTGTACAGCACAGACATGGGGAAATCTGCAGCTCTCTCTGTCAAGTATTACTCAGAGTCTTACAAAAACAATTAGTCCTACTGACATCAACAAGTTAGCATGTGCTATAAAAAGACAATGTGCTGCAAAACTGTTTTCAACTGCCTTTATTAGAGATGGGAACGGAAACATTATCAATGCACATAGTTGATAAGGTTACCATCTATCTCTATTTCTGCAGACCAGTACTAATATGGGCAATTTTGTATTTGTGGGGGGAGAGGAGCTTGAAAAATGGGAAAAGTCTTGATAATGTACAAAAAAAATATTTTCAGATGTTTGTTTAAATGTCACAGTAAGCTTTGATACTACATTTAAATCATCTTAATATCATATGAAGTAGCATAAACAACCAATAAACAACTAACATTGCACATCACAGTCTTTGTTTTAGTAATAAGATGAACATATATATTTTTTTCATTTGATGATAGCAGGACTTGTCCTGCACAATCTCAAGTTTCAGTAGGAATGCCCCAGTCTGGACATTTAAAAAGATGGCAGCCCTAATAACTGACAGGCCAGCATATTTTGCATACTAATGCTAGTGTATGTGGTATTTTCTGTAACTGCAACAATTTTCTATAAAGTAATGTTAAGTTTACACACAAAGCTACTTGCTTGTCATGCTCAATGAATATGTGTTTATGAAGTGTTAGTATACTGCAATATAACAATCAAAGGGTAACAATGCAACAAAAGTATGAAAAATGTTAAAAATGCAGACATTTGTGCCTCTCAAATTCAAGAGCAGATAATTGTGCTTTGTGTACTGTGCCTTTAAAATGTGTTGAGCAAAAACAAAATAGAGTATTATTTATTTTTTGTCCTTTGTTGATTGGTTTAGTTCCATAAGGTTAGGAGATTCTTTTGAGGGAAGACTCTAGGTGGTATTTATACTGCTAGGGGAAATTTGGCCAGGGCATCAGGGAACTTTCCCTACTCTTTTTGGTAAGTACCATGGAATCTTTTACATCTTTATACACTTTTACCAAAATCTGTACAGAAAATAAGAACATGAAGATGCAGGAGTGCAGGTCTTGGAGGACAAAGGAGAGAAATAGAGCATGGTAGTGGAAAAGAGGAGAAAAAAATGGATTGGGGGATTATCAGGGAGGAAATTAAGAAAGATATTTTTATGGTGAAAGGAAGGCAGGGGAAATGGACAATTTTTCACTAGACTTCTACGAGTATGGATGGAGAACTGATTTGGCTGATATGTGTGAGGAATATAGGAGGCTTGAGAAGACAAAAGTAATCTCAATTTATGAGAAAAAAAACAAGGATTATTCTAAAGAAAGAGTGGAATCAGCTGAAGTGGACAGCTAAAGCATTTAATTCAGTGCGATAGAACACTCTGTGGGAAGTATTGAAAATATTGAAATGGGGTACAAAGCATCAACATTGAATATACAGCAACCTAGAAGTTGAGTATCAGGCATAGCAAGGATGGAGAGTGGAATGATGCAGGGCTGCCTACAGTCCCATTGGATATATTTACTAGTGAATGAGAAACTAGTAATAGAAGTAAGAAGTAAGAAACAAACTAAATGCATTGGGAAAGGATAATCTAATGTCAGAAGAAAGAAAAGGACCAAAGGCATTGGAAAAGGATTTGTGTATTGTCACAAATTCTAATGTATGCAGACAAGTGCATTTTCATATCTGCAGATGTAGAGAAAACTGTAAGAAGGAAAATTCAAGGCATTATCAGGCTGGAAAGGCAATAATAATAAGATGATGCTAATCAGAATAGGCACAGGTAGTTGTAGAGGATATACTGGCAAAATAAAGGAGTCAGAGTGCCATAAATAGTGGAGTTTAGCAATAACTGTAGAGGGCATGGTTAAAGAAAACTTAGGGGGACATAACAGTAGATGAGATACGAGTGCTGGAGGGGGGACTATATATGCATTACTAGGAATCACCAATGTAATAAGGATGATGATGATGATGATGAACCCTGTGATTTTAAATGTGCTGAAACACCTGTGAGTGGATCTAAAGCAGAATAAGTTAGTAGAGATACAGATGTAGTTAGGAAGCTTGGGTTAAGAAAGGCACAGTGTGTCGCTAGGATCAAGCTAATGGTGACCAACATGTGGGGTGGACAGACCCTGTCACACCTTCCAGTGTATGTCCTGACTTTCAATATAAAACACTGGATCAAGAATGGAGGCGGGGCTAAACAAAAGACCAGCACTGGTAGAGTTTTTAATAGAATCTACAACAGAAGTTGTCATATAGAAAGGAATAATTAGTAGAGCATATAAAATATTGCATGATAATTATAACCATCAATCAGAGGAGGTTAGGAAGGACTGGGAAGAGAGATTAGATAAGCAATTCACAAAGAAACAATGGGGGATATATGTATGTCTCTCAAACATGCAACAAAGTCTAGAAGATTTCAGATCTTTGCCTGGAAGTGCTTACATAGGTATTTTTATACCCCAAGCAGACTTCACAGAATTTTTCACCAGGTAGACAGCAAATTTTGGAGGTGTGATGGGGCAGAAAGAGATAGTTGGGAACATATTTTCTGGGAGTGTAATGAGTTGGTAGACATAGATGTTGGGTGGGCAGGGTGGAATGACTAGAGAGATAATTATTTGAGCTATGATGCAAACTTGGAATTGCCTAGACATAGTACGGCCTTGCTGAGCCTAATTATGATGGCTGCCAAAAAAGCACTTACTAGAAAATGGAAATCAAAGTCTAAACCAACTTTACTAGAAGTAGTGAAGATAGGAACAGAGTTAAAACAAGTAGAACTGAGATCTTTAGAAAAGGGTAGGAGCAAATCATACAGGAAAAATGGGAACTGTGGGATCAATACATGCAATGGAGGAACAAGGTTTAAAAGAAGGCAGGATCAGGATTTGAATGAGCTATGTAATGGTTGACTAACAATGCACTGGATATGTCAAAAGTGGTGTATAATGTTTGCAGCTAAAGTGTCAGCACTGTTTGGAATGTATAATGTTTGCAACTGAGATTGTGTTGATATGGTTTATTGTCATTTATATAACTGTAACATGGCCTATGTCATACATGATAATTTAATATAGATGCTGCTTGTTTTTTTTTGTTTTTTGTTAAAGAAGCGGATAATTTAGGATAGAGAAATGAAGGAAAAATAAGTTCTATCTGGTAATGTACTTTCAGAGACAAAAATTGGAAGGCCACGTGAAGATGGGAAAACATGAAATGAAGAGAAGGGAAAGGCAAAAAGGGTGAGAGAGTGGAAGTGGTAGATTCCGTGAGATGGTGTGGCAGAGATTTGAGATTTGGTCAGAACAGAACAGGAGTTGGCAAAAGATGCATGTTAATCAGGTATTCAGAACTACAGAAGGACTGTGTGAGCAGTATGGGCTGCCAGAGAAAGAACAGAACAACTTTCTAAGTTTGGTAGGGCATGGCTGTTGAAGCAAAAGAAAGACAGGGAGATGAGAATAAAGATGGAAGGAAGGAAAGAAGGAAAGAGGGAAAAAAAGACTACAGACACAAAAAGGGGATATAACAGAAATATAAAATAAGGGATAGAGAAACTAAAGCCAATCAAAAGGATATGCTGAAAAAATGGGATGGGAAAGAAGGCTAGGAGGTGACAGCCCAGGTATGGAATCACAACTGGAAGGTATTGGAGAGTGTCAAGCACCTGCATGGATTATGCCTAGGAATCATAAATAGACTGCTCCTTATACTAAAAAGACTTGAAAAGGGAAAAATGGAGAAAAGAGAATAGCCAGTGCTGGACATATACATACATACATACACGCATACATACATATATACATGCATACATACATACCTGCATACATACATACATGCATACATATATAAATAAATACATACATACATACATACATACATGCATACATACATACATGCATACATACATACATGCATAGATACATACATAAATACATACATACATACATGCATACATATATAAATAAATACATACATACATACATACATACATACATGCATACATACATACATGCATACATACATACATGCATAGATACATACATAAATACATACATACATACATGCATACATACATACATGCATACATATATACATAAATACATACATACAAATATTTCGAGCATGGGCATTAATGCCCTTCTAGCCTGCCAATATACCAAAACATTTGCTCCCATAATAAGTGTCCAGGCTGTTCTTACAAATAGCTAAACTAGTACTTGCTTTAATGTAATTTGGTACTCTATTCCTTGCATCAGCTGTTTTCTCACCAAGCCAGTTAGTACACTTCTCATTCCTATAGAATCTTCACATAGGTTGTCTGATGATTCTCTGCTACTTTTTGATAACCCCAAACATTTCCAGAGGTAGTTGTCTCTAAATGCCCTATATATACCTGAATAAGATATCCTCTTAGATATATGTAAGAGACACTGTAAAAGTTCAGATATTTTAGTCTTTCAGTATAACTTAAATTTTCACATCCATGGATGCCCTTGGTGTATTTCTGCTGTACTCTTTCCAGTTTACTCATGCTTGTTTTCTTATAAGGTTCCCATATTGTTATTCCATACTCAAGTTTGGGTCTTATATAACTGACAAACAATGACTTCATCATTTCTGATTTCCTAGACTTTATCAATCTTTTTATACAACCTATAGTTCTATAGCTTTCATTAACCAATTGGTTGATATGATTAGAAAAAACTCAAAGCTGGATCAACC
This sequence comes from Protopterus annectens, assembly GCF_019279795.1. NCBI lineage: Eukaryota > Metazoa > Chordata > Ceratodontiformes > Protopteridae > Protopterus > Protopterus annectens. The sequence goes on along the minus strand of NC_056729.1, from coordinate 60,005,164 downwards.
CATATACCCAGGTCCTTAAATGAATCTACAGTTTCAATCACTGTGTGGTGTATTAAATATTCACCTTTCAATTTATGTGTCTCAAATCTCATATGCTTAGTTTTTGCTGTATTTATCAGCATATTATTATCATGTGCCAGAGTGTCAATTTGATCAAGTTATTTTGCAGTTATGCCCTATTTGTGACACATGTAATCCATTTACCCAATTTCAGGTCAACTGCATATAGACTTTAGAACACCTCAGATGAAAAAGTTAGATCTGAAAGATACAATCTAAACAAGTAAGGGCCTAGGACAGAACCCTGTGGGACACCCTGATCGTAACCAAGAATTTCACCTGTCCAGGTGCTGTATGATACTTGCCATATCCTAACTGTAAGCCATGCAGCTATCCATCTTATGTTATATAGGCAAGAAGGGGAAAAAGCAGTACGTGTTCTGGGGGTGTGAATGGACTAATGAAATTTGGGGCAAAAGCATAGGGATCTGAGAAAAGAGGCTTGGGAAAGAAGGTAGGAATACATGGTAATACTGTATGTGTGAGTTAGCACTCAATGATTGGGATGGGAGGACAGGGAATTAAGAATGCACAGGATACTGGCACAGTGCTTAAAAACACTATTAAAAGAAACTGGCAAAGGAAACAAAAGAAACAACATGTCAGAAGAGGAGGTACACAAGACACCCATGATGGTTACACAGAGAATGCAGCTACATCAGATGATGAGAATGAGAGGAGCCATTAAGATGGGTAGGGAACAGAAGGAAATGCCTGAATACTAAGGAATAAAAACTGACTCTACCTACCACAGACAGGTGGTAGAAAGAAAACAGGAAGGAAAATTGGAGGGAGCCTAGAGAAAGGATAATCAGGGCAAAGTACTGAGGGGACAAGGAAGAAGTAGCCCTCTAGGAGTAGGTATTTATTAATGCAGAATTTGGATTTGGATGCTGCTAATCAATGGTAAACATTTGGTGCACACTTGTGAGTAATACAAGTGATTAATGAGCAAAAAAAAAAAAAACCTAACTAGTTCAGTACAACTTAACAAATAAAAAAATAGGTTTCACAATCTGTGCATGGGCAATGGCGAAAAACATTAATGAGCAACTGTTTTTCTAAAATATATTTTATTATTCCGTTCCCAGTTATGTCAGAAAGAAAAATATTTAAGGGTTAATTCATGTTGCAGTACTGTAAAGCACCCTTTGTATGGATTAATTCAGTTTCCATTTTAGTAACACTAAGTTAATCATTTCATTCTGTATGGAAGCTAGTTGTTGAAAAGCGTCTCTTCTTGTTAGAAAAGCAATTTATTAAGAATGAGATAAGAGGGCTACAGACATTTGCTACTGTTAGTAACTGAAAGCTAAGGAAATAGGAAGGCAAACATGGTCTAAAGAGGAGTTATTTACTTGCTGAACCTGTTTTAGCAGAATTCTTCAGATGAAGTGTGTCATTTTAAAAAAAGTCCAATTAACTGCAAGAAGGACATGCGTTCTTCTATAAGAATATGTTTAAAGCTTTGAAACCACACATGTCAATTACAGGGTGATGCTTTCCCTAAGTAAATAGGAAAGGTTTGTTTGTAAACACAAAATTGCAAAGTATTTATACCCTAATATTAAACACTAGCAGATATGGTAAGAAGTATTTCAAATAAAACTTAAGGCATCTAAAATTCAGGCCTTGGAAATGCTTGCTGCAAAGATGGGGTAGATTTGGAGGTCAAGCTGTGTTTGTTGTAATAGGAGACACCAACCTCACATAATATTTAAGAGAAATAATGTGATAAAAGAGGGCAGGAGTACAAGAGAAGAATGTCTACAGGTGAAGTTTTGTTTCTTGCACTCAGTACTATATATTCTTAGTGAAAAAACTGGACATTTTGAAAAGATTGCTGTTTGAAACAGTTCAATTATCCAGAACTACGTAACCACTCCTAACTATTCCTAAGCTACAGCTGGTGTAGATTTTGTGGTCTGTGCCAAGAAGTATACCTCCCTGTGAATATGAAATGTTTCCAAGTGGCACTCCAAAAGCTATATTATACTGCATATATACTATTATTGTGCTTTAGTTCCCCAAACACATCATGAATACACTAACCGATAGTATATCAGTACTACAGAATGGGATTTCCATGCAATGCATTACCTCCAGTATGTTTACAATAGCACAGTACATATCATAACATAATAAGTGTCCAAAAAGTATTACATCCCAATCACAGGATAAAGAAAGAGAGCGCTGTTATAGGACAGCTTATGCTTTAGAGGACAGGGGTATTAGTGTAGACAGTATGATTAGCACTGCAGAGTGGCTGCTCTTTGGGTTGCCACATATAATGTATCTTGCAATTATCGTACAAAGTGGATATTGAATGCCCAATTAATAAATGGGACCACACAAAAACTGTTGCAGTGGATCACACACCTTAGCTTGTTAGCGCCATGAAAGATATATCAGTTCAAAGGTATTAGAGGAGAAGTAATTATTCTGCAATTGTTAAAAAAATCTTATCCTGACCCTTGAATGTTATTGGAAAGTTGTAGCACTCCAATCCAACAGGACTCCTCTGCACATAATATGAGGCTAAGTTTAACATAATAGGTATTAAATGCATCCAGGCACTGTTGTCCTGTAGTTTTTCTTTGAATCTAGTGCAAACAAGATATGTAGTAAGCATTACTGAAGAAGTCCGCTCTGTTAAGTGGAGAAAGCCCAATGCATTCTGGGTAGTCAAGTCCTAAAAGTAAATTGTATATCTTTTGTGTCATCTTAGAAATATGGTTTAACTCTGTCTGAGATTCATAACAACAGTGCTACAGCAACTTGCAGGGTAGCACTGAGCTGCCTGCAGTGAAGTTATTAAACAATAACCAGTGATTCAAACCTGTGCAATCCCTTTTGCCAAGTGTTGTATTGTCCATAGCAGCAGAACATTTTGCTTACATGAGGAGGGCATACTTTGTAGGAAAATAAAATACATCACAGTAGTCTGAAAATTGCTACAGCTGGTCAGAACGCCAACAGCAACTATACACTACAGTTCTGTCTACACTTTCTGCAGAAAACCTTGCACACAAGGAACCTTAGCATGTAGTGATGCACTAAGGAGATTCCAGACCTTCTAGGGATTGGGGTTGGTATAATAGCTAAGGTGTTTACCTCATAGACACAGAGAATAAAGTTTAATTCTCACTTTTGGAAGAGAAATTGTCGAGACTTAAAATGAACCCCAAGGGTAGCTAGCCTGGACTTACCTATGAACCTGTGGCTCAGTGGTGTAGTCCACAATGTTTGCTAAGTGCTGACAATTTGCATTGCATTACTGGTTATTTGTAGGGATTGACCTCTATATTTTTGAATAATGAGTTCATTGGTTCAGGCTTATTTATCAAACTCAAGGCCTATTGGACATCAAGGAGGTTGATTCCTCTGGACCCTATGTTAGAACTTACAGGTACCCATGTAGTCATCCTGTTCCTTCTTGAAGTTAATGATTGAGTAGATGAGTTTAATTGAGAGGGGGAGTTTTTATTGCATAGACATGGGAATCTGAGATGTGAAGTTATCAAATTTAATGGTACAATTAGTATTCATTTTTACTGAGGCTGAGTGTCCTCTATTACTGAGGTCTAGGAGGGTATTCTAAGCAACTCCTGTCAAATAGTGAGGGGTCCTTTAATGTTGTGTATGCCAGACATAGTCCTCTTCTAAGAAGATGGTAAGATACACAGAGAGAGGGAGAGAGTTGGCCTAGTTTTTGACTATAAAGCAAACCTTGAAGCTCTTCAGTCCTCTTTATGAGGAATCCTTGTACCTTCTCCAGCTGCACCAGGTAGTATGTGTATAGGTTACACAACAGTGTACAGTGTTCTATAATCGGAGGATATTATGTGATATTATATGATAGGAGCTGTGTACAAGGGGCCATTGACTTGCCCTGCCATGTCTCTCAACTCCATGAAGGATCAGGTGAGGTTTATGGTATCAAAGGAAAGGACATTATCATTTAAAAGAATTCCAAAGTTTGTAAAGTTTTTGTTGTTCTGTTATAGTTGTTGCCATGCAACAATGTATATTGTTTATCTGTGGCATTTGCCAGAAGCCAGGACACTGCATTTTTTTGTATTGAAGGTGATGTAATTTCAATGACATCATCTGTGTGTAATGTTCAGTGTTATTTAAAAGGAGGTGTTGCCAGCAGTGTTTGAGACAATGCACCCAAGTTTCCAGGTATCTGTATATTTTTAAACCAGCCAGAAAGAGTCAATTTTATGTCTGCAGCATCAGCCTAATGACTCCCCTGCCTGTAACCAACTGACCAAGTTGTTCTAATATTGGGACAACAGCACTACAGTCCAGTCATTCCCTGGTGGAGGTAAGAGTCAGGTGTTAGGGAGTGGGCCAATCTGCAGATTCTGCAGGCTGTACTATCACCATACCTGTGAGCTCTTCTATAGCTCCCATGGGAGATGCATGTGCATTTCTGTGTATGTGTAACATCCAAACCTAGGTACACACCTCTTGTAATGAACTTAGCTGCACACCTCTTGTAATGAACCTAGCTGCACACCTCTTGTAATGAACTTAGCTGCACATCTCTTGCAATGTGGGGCTTACTAGGCTCTTCATGCTGTGGCAATTGCAGAAAGCTAAGCTGCCTTCCTACTCTAAGGATGGGTGAGCTGGTACTTTGTGCTCACTCACATACTCTTTCACCTGGTCATTCTAGCTTCTGTGTTGCTAGCTGAACAATGGTCATCCAGGATGGAGTCAGGGATTAACACTCTGTGCCAAAGGGCCTGGTATGGCAAGGAATCAGTTTTGACATTTGAAAAAGCAAAGTATCAAAAACAAGTGTCCCCAGCACAGAGACTTGAGGGACTTCAGTGGTGACATGGAATGATGTGGTAAGAGTCATCTTCTTCTTAACCTGTTGTGTTTGACATTGTAGCCAGTTGTGGACACAGGTTATTACAGCTTCATTTACATTTAAATCCCCAAGATGGTATAATTATTTTATTAGGTTTGGAAGAAGGTATTTTTAAACAAAGGGATGGCGTAGTTATGGGCACTTCCTGTGCCAATAGCTACGACAACCTTGTTATGGCAAAATGGGAGGAAATGCATATCATGCCTCAGCTCAAGTCCAGACAGGTTGTTTTTTATAGGAGATTTGTTGATGATCTTTTCCTCCTGTGCGAGGGCACTAGTGATGAGCTGTCTCAATATCTTGGTCAACTCAACAGTAGTACTGACTTTCTTAATTTAACGGCCAGTAGCTCTACTGTAAATATGGATTTTCTTGATGTTAGGATTACCAGGGGACTTGATGGCGTTTTTACCTTTGAAATCTATAGGAAAAGCTGCCATAGGAATACGCTTGTCCACAGACAGACTATGCATCCTGGGCACATTTTTAATAATGTTGTGACAGCACAGATGTTAAGAACATCCAGATTGACAGCAGGTGACTCCACTTTCGCTTGTGAATTGAAACATATGGAACAGCAATTCCTTGAGAGGGGTTATAATAAGAAAGGAATTAGCTTGGTTACAGCTAGAGCTTATACATCTAGAATTCAGGAGGGTAAGCCATATTTCTCTTCACCTACTCACTTTTGCAAACAGAAAGTGACCAACTGTAAAGTGAGAGTACCAGTTACTTACGCCAGCAACATTAGAATGTTGAAGGACATCTATGCTAAACACTGGGATATATTTAGATCTAATGAGAGAGTGGAATCAATAGTAGGAGAAGCCCTGAGCTATATGTATAAGAATAAGAGATCACTTAAGAAATTGTTATGTTATCCAAAATTTAACTCCAGTACTGATACACAGCTTAATATTGGTACGTTTTGTTGTTGAGCATGTAATTACTGTCATTTGATTGACAGTAGTGTTGCATTTGAACATCCAGACATGCATAAAAAGATGTTTTTAGAGCAAGAGCTAACTGTAACGCAGTGAATCTAGTTTATTTAGCCTACTGCATGGTTTGTTACTGTTTTTACATTGGGATGACAACACGCAGGCTACGAGATAGGATGAGGGAGCATCAATATGATATCTCCAGGAGAGCTGAGACTAATGCTCTATCTAAGCACATCATGTTACTGGGTGCTCAGCACAATTTTAAGTTTATGACTGTTGAAACAGTCAATGTGGGTTTAAGGGGGGGGGGGGGCCACATAGAATTAAGGTAGAAAGCAAAGAATTGAACTGGATATTAGAATGAAAGCTAATATGGGGAAGGGCCTCAATGATAAATTTTCTATTAAATCAGTTTTAATGAATAGGCCCTTAGCCAGATAGATATTAATTATGTTCAGCACTTTTATAAGGATATTTCTATGAATGAAATGTTCTATATGTTTTTATGAATGAAATGTTTTTATGTTTACATAATGAGTTCTGAGCTGCATTTTTTTTTTTTGGCTGTTGAATGAGATGTTTTAAATGTTTTATATGTTTCTATGAATGAAATGTTTTATGTTTACATAATGAGTTTTAAGTTGCATGTTTTGTGTGGCTTTAAGGGCTCTAGTTAATTCCTAATTGCTTTTACATGCCAATTGGCTGCTTTGCTGTTTAAAAGTGCTGCAGTTTGGATCTTTATTTGTCTGATGAAGCAGCTGTTGCTGCGAAAGCGCTTACTGTTTGTTCTACTGTTTGTTTTGGGATTAAATTCTTGAATTTCACTGCTGTGTTCTGCTGCCTCCTTTGACTGTGGTAATGTATATTGTTTATCTGTGGCATTTGCCAGAATCCAGGACACTGCATTTTTTGTATTGAAGGTGATGTAATTTCAATGACATCATTTGTGTGTAATGTTCAGTGTTATTTAAAAGGAGGTGTTGCCAGCAGTGTTTGAGACAATGCACCCAGGTTTCCAGGTATCTGTATATTTTTAAACCAGCCAGAAAGAGTAAATTTTTTGTCTGCAGCATCAGCCTAATGACTCCCCTGCCTGTAACCAACTGACCAAGTTGTTCTAATATTGGGATAACAGCTCTCCAGTCCAGTCATTCCCTGGTGGAGGTAAGAGTCAGGTGTTAGGGAGTGGAACAATCTGCAGATTCTTCAGGATGTACTATCACCATATCTGTGAGCTCTTCTATAGCTCCCATGGGAGATGCATGTGCATTTCTGTGTATGGGAATACTACCTTCACCTAGAATGATACCACAATACAAAAACAAAATTATCAATTTCAACAATTGGCTAAGCTTCTAGTGTCATTCTAAGGGGATCCAGTGTCTGTCTGCTTGGGATGACATGATAGACAAGCCTCGCTGTTTCGCCAGAGATGGTTTGCACCTGTCACCCCTAGGCTTTCGAATACTGGCCAAGGCTCTTGCCGTTCCCATAGTGCCTTTTTAAGGCAAGGCTCAAAGGACAAACCAACCACCGTAACCAGCACAGGTAATCAAAAACTAAGGGTAATGCTACTCAACGGCAGAAGTCTCAACCTCAAAATGAATGCACTTGAGGCACTCCTCAGTATGGAGAAAATCGATGTTTGGGCAGTGACGGAAACCTGGTTCAAGGCTCTAGAGAGCACCCCAGCACCACCAGGTTACAATTCATATCATACCTTCCGGCCTCAGTTACCAGATCACAGTACAAAGGGAGGAGGTGCATCCATATTCATCAAGGATACCCACATCTCCAGGTTAGTGGCACAGCATGATGCCCCAGAGACCATCCATGCGCAACTATCAGCAGGCAAAACCACATTTCAAGTCGTAGCCTGTTATAAATCACCCACCATGTCCCAAGATGCTCACTCAGCATTCCTTGAAGTTTTGGAAAATATAAAGGTCCTACCCAACACCATAATGTTGGGTGATTTCAACTACCCTGGTATAGACTGGGCGAACTACCAAAGTTCTAACTCCTATGCCCAGCGGTTCATAGAATTTATAAAGTCAAATGCCCTTGACTAGAGGGAACAACATATTGGATTTAGTCATCACAAATATGGGCGCCCATTGTACCACACCCATTATCACTCCCTTTCTGGTCAGATCAGACTACAAACTGATAACCCTAGACATCCTCACCCCTCCACCTCCCCCAGTCAAAGAAACCATTGTAAAAAACCTTTCCAAAGCAAACTTCAAACTACTTGCGTCAGACGTGGAAAGCTTCACTATTCCCTTGCAGAAGAATAATGATATCCAGGATGCAGAATCCTACACCAAGGCACTTTATATACATCTTCAGGAATGCATGGATTGTGCTATCCCAAATAAAATCAAGACTCCTTCCTCAAGCAAGAAGAAACCAGTCTTGTGGACCCCAGCCATAAGCAAACTATACAATAAAAGGAGGAGACTTATACAAAAAAGGCCAAATCTCAAGTAGAAAAATTTTCCCTGATCAGCATTAGTAAAAAATTGAGGGCCCTCATCAAGTCAACTAAAGCCAATTTCGAAAAGAAAGTTGCCAAGGATGCCAAGGATAACCATAAGGCCTTCTATGGTTACGTCAAAAACCTAAATGACAATGCTCAGGTCTGTTCTGAGCTAGTACAAAATGGTACAAAATACACTGACCCCACTGACATTGCCAACATCTTGGCTGACAGGTTCAGTGCAAATTTCTCCCCCCTCTCACCACTTACAGGGCCTATTACTATTCCAGGGGATTGTGTAACTCCAATTATTACTGATACGTTGGTTAATAAGGCTCTATCTAAAGCTAAAAACATTGCCTCCATGGGACCAGATGGTGTCCCAGGCTGTGTCATATGCGAGCTCCAAAATGAATTAACCCTGCATCTGAATACCCTGTTCAGTCTCAGCCTCTCGACAGGATATGTGCCCATAGAATGGTGCACAGCAACAGTGGTTCTGCTGCACAAGGGTGGGCCCACAACTGACCCTGGGAACTACCGACCAATAAGCTTGACCAGTCTGATCTGTAAGGCAATGGAGCGAATCATTATGGCACTCATAAATGGAGAGATTGGGAACCTCCAAACACTTAACCCCACACAGTTCGACTTTGTCAAAGGCAGATCATGCCTCCTGAACCTGGTGGACTTCTTTGAGACAGTTACTCAGGATATAGATAAGGGAAAGGAGGTACACATGGCTTACCTTGACCTTGCTAAAGCATTTGACACCATTCCCCATTCAGGTATTATTGATAAACTCACCAACCTGGGCATAAACCCTTACTTCACAAGATGGATCACAAACTGGCTCTCAGACAGATCCCACAAAGTAAGAGTAGCGGGATCTATGTCCGAATCCAGACCAGTAACGAGCGGTGTGCCACAGGGCTCTGTCCTGGGGCCCCTCCTGTTTCGCATATACTTCTCAGAAGTACAGGCAAGCACTGAAGGGCTGTGGCTGACCAAGTTTGTGGATGACTGCAAACTGGGTGCTATAATAGAGTCTCCAGCCGACATGGATATCCTCCAGAAGGGCCTTAATGAGACTGATGCATGGTGTCAAAGCCATGGTCTCAAGCTAAATGCTAAAAAATGCGTAGTAATCCCCTTTGGAAAAAACAGAGTACCCATGAACTACCACATAGGAGGTAACCCCCTGAAATCTGAAGAAGTAATAAGGGATCTAGGCTTTCCTTTGATAACCATGTTGCCAAGGTGGTTAGAAAATCCTTCTATGTGACCCATCTGATCATGAAAGGGTTCGCATCAAGATCAAAGGATGTAGTGGTGCCCCTCTACTCTTCCCTAATCAGACCCATTATTGAGTACAATGCACCAATTGGAATGCAAAACTAAAAAAAAACGCAAACTCCAGGAAACACCCGCCGAAACTTTATTATAAAACATTAACAGATTTAACAGATTGAACGCTTTCTTCCCTTAACAGGGATTTCATCAGAATCTGCCATTTAAAAAAGTTATCCCCCTTAAATACCTTTCCTAATGAAGTGATGTCATCAATTAAGTTTTTGTATATTGGAATATGTTAAGAAAAACCTGAGAGGTGGCAACTATAGGAATTTTACAGAAGAGAGGGAGACCATGTGGCAAATTAAATTACAAGCAAGTATACCACCTGGTTTAAACTAAATCATTTCTATTAAGCCAATATTGAGTAAAAAAGTTGAATTTTTGAAATGATTTTCAGCACAACCTGTTACTCAAAACGAATACGAAACATGAATGTGGATAATGCATTTTAATTTCTCATGATTTGTTGGTTTTAATAACATATGTGTATATGGGCGGCCACGGTGGTGCAGTGGTTAGCATTGCCGCCTCACAGCAAGAGGTTCTCCGGTTCGATCCCCAGCTGGGGTGCCTTCTGTGTGGAGTCTGCATGTCCTCCCTGTGGTCGCGTGGGTTTCCTCCGGGTGCTCCGGTTTCCTCCCACATCCCAAAGACATGCTGCAGGTGGATTGGACACTCTAAATTGGCCCTAGGTGTGTGTGGGAGTGTGCCTTCTGTGGAAGGTTGGGCACCGGGCTGGCAACTCGACACCGTAAAACTCCACTGCCATTCAATGTGCGGACAAGGTGATCCGCTGTGGCGACCCCTGACCAGGAAAAAGCCAGAAGAAGAAGAAATAATATATGTGTATATACAACTGTATTAGATGTGTTTTTTAGAGTTTACAGATTTTTAGGATAGTACTACTTTAAATGAGTAGGAATGTTTTTAATTGATGACATCACTTCATTAGGAAAGGTATTGAACGGGGATAACTTTTTTAAATGGCAGATTCTGATGAAATCCCTGTTAAGGGAAGAAAGCGCTCAATCTGTTAAATCTGTTAATGTTTTATAATAAAGTTTCGGCGGGTGTTTCCTGGAGTTTGCGTTTTTTTTTAGTTTTACAGTGGACTTAAACTGCTTGGCTTGAGTTGTGTTACCAATTGGAATGTACCTGGCTAGGCATCTCCAGCAGCGGGAGAGACCACAGAGGTACCTCACTAAGAGGATTGCTGGCCTCAAACAGTTGCCCTATGCAGCAAGATTGAAAAAACTAAGGCTTTTCTCTGTTGCATACCACTTTCTCAGAGGCGATCTCTGTCTAACATACAGAACCATGTCCAACCCAGAACTGTTGAACATGCTCCATCTTATCAAAACCAAATCTACTCGAGCTACACGCTCTAGGGATATAACCCTCAGCACAACAATGAATAGAATATGCTGGAGGGATAGATTCCCTTCGCAAAGACTTCCCTTGCTATGGAACAAGGTCCCGATCTATATAAGACAGAGACAGGAACCTTGACGAGTGGATGGGTAACAGAAAGTTCACACCAGGGATCATACCACTACTACTAGATAGGGGCCAAGGGTACTAGCTGCTAGACCAAGGGCCTAGGGAACTAACTAAAGGGGCGGTGAATAACGCACAACATGGCTGGGCTAATATATGCCTTCGAGCAGATAGCCCAGTACCTACCTATGAACCTATGTAACATCCAAACCTAGGTGCACATCTCTTGTAATGAACTTAGCTGCACACCTCTTGTAATGAACCTAGCTGCACACCTCTTGTAATGAACTTAGCTGCACATCTCTTGCAATGTGGGGCTCACTAGGCTCTTCATGCTGTGGCAATTGCAGAAAGCTAAGCTGCCTTCCTACTCTAAGGATGGGTGAGCTGGTACTGTGTGCTCACTCACATCCTCTTTCACCTGGTCATTCTAGCTTCTGTGTTGTTAGTTGAACAATGGTCATCCAGGATGGAGTCAGGGATTAACACTCTGTGCCAAAGGGCCTGGTATGGCAAGGAATCAGTTTTGACATTTGAAAAAATAAAGTACCAAAAACAAGTGTCCCCAGCACAGAGACTTGAGGGACTTCAGTGGTGACATGGAATGATGAGGTAAGAGTCATCTTCTTCTTAACCTGTTGTGTTTGACATTGTAGCCAGTTGTGGACACAGGTTATTACAGCTTTGTTTACATTTAAATCCCCAAGATGGTATAATTATTTTATTAGGTTTGGATTAGTGTATTTGAGGATTATCATAGCTTTGTGGCCTAACTGAAAAAGTGGTAGGGCAATTTAGAATAGTAGAGCTGGCAGGAATGTTTGTCAGGATGATAAGACGGCCAGTGATATGTTGCATTTATTCATGTAACTCCATATAAAGTATAGTCTGAAATACTGCAAGCCTTACTATGTCCTTGAAGTGACAGCCATCCACCACAAATGAAAGAATGGAGATCTTAGAACTTACTCAGTAGTTTGACTCTTCAAGAAGAACTTGGGGGAAGGTCTGGATATTTATCAAAGGCAACAATTTTGACTACTTTGTTTTGAAGAGGGTTTAAGTGTGCTAGGTTTAAGCTTTGCAGCACCCTCTATTTAGCAAAAATCAGATTAATTCAGTGAAAAAGCAAATATGATGCAACTGCTAGAGGCTGTGAAGACGCAACTATCAGTGCTGTCAGATAAAAAATATTCCTTATAATGCCAGAGTCACATAACAGGGACACAAACTGCATTGTGTGATAAAGAAAATGGCTATGAAAAACAAACTGACAGCAATATGGCAGGAATCCTGACAAACATTTTGGCATAAAATATGTTAAAATATAATGCAGACATTTCTTTGTCACTTCTTCTAAATACTCCATTCTTGAGGCAAGAAGAAGTCATTTTAACGACTGAAGTAAACTAAATACTTAACCAAATTGCTGGAAAAGACTGTACCTCCTTTGTCATTTGTCTGTTCTGCTTTTTTCATTCCTGTACTTCTGTCTCTGTTTCAAAAACATAATACTTCATAAACTAACTTCTCCTAATACTTAAAGAAAACTATAATCTTACTTAAGGTAGTCCATACTTAATTTAGATGTATTGAAATACTTACTTTCTCTCTAAACTGCTAGCCTATATGAAGCTGTAGTCAAATACTTGACCATGAATTAACAAGTGATATTTTATTACTACAGTTTTTCCAAGAGATTTGGTGAGGTTATATAGTTTTATGCTTATATTATAAATATTAATGTATGTTGTATAATAAAGTCTGGGCATCTGGTTCAGAAACAAAGCTTTGTTATTAGAAACGCTCATTCTTTGCCAAGTCGATTTTTTTGTAAGTACATTCTTGTTTAACTTGTAAATAAAACTGAGACATGCTTGTCATAAAAATATACTAATTTACAATATTATACAACTGTCACAAAGAATAACATTTGCTCAGTTTACAATCAAATTTGGATATCTTTGCACAATAGTCAAATCAGCATAGGATGGGCTTTTGTGTCTAAAAATGTAGTGTGCTGTATTTTCTGGCCTAAAAATAACAATCACAGTCTATCTTTAATGATTCTTGTATCTATCACATTGTTTAATAAAACTGGTTCTTAGAATTTAAACAAACTTGAATTCAGTCTTTGCATTGATGTAATCTGTATATTGCTGGATCATTCAACTGAAATTAAGGAAGACAAGAGTGTAAGGCATGATATTCTTGTTTTTAACTGTTTCTTAGTAAGACAAACTGTTGTATAATGTGGACTTTTTAGAAGCCAAACAAAGGTACATAACTTTCTAAGTGAGGAGAACATGAAAGCTAATGACCATGAAGCGGAGTCACCTTGTCACAAATTTACATAGCTGAGAAATTCTAATATCTTTTCAGTAAACAGCAGGTGCAATAGAGTGATCTAGATTTAGCCTGTTTAGTAACTTGAGCAATAAGGAAATGATTCATGAAAATCTTACATCTAGAACAAGTTGTTTGTTTGTGTTTCAGCTTTTTCCCGGTAGGGGGTCGCCACAGCGGAACACCAGTCCACTAATGATTGGCAGTAGATTTTTACGAAACGCCGAGGTGCCAGCTTGATGTCCAACATTCAACAAAGGCACGCCCATTTACGCACGCATGTCTTTCAAACGCTACCCAACCGCGGGGAGGACATGCAGACTCCACACAGAAGGCACTCCCAAGCCAAGCCGAGAATCGAACAGGAGAACCTCTTGCTGTGAGGTAACAACGCTACCGTCGTACCACCATGGCTTACATCTAGAACAAGTGTGTTCCAAAAATAAGATGGGTAATGGGGTTATTTATTTAGAAAAGCTCCTTGTACTGGGCTACACAAAGTGTCATCACTGTTGTGCTGTTGGTTGGCATAGCAACTGCAATGTAATGCATGGAGTGCACTCATAAAACTTTAAAGTCAGCAAAAAGATAAGCTTCCTGGGCACCTTTCTGACATGAGTAGTACATGGAGTGCCATCATTATACTCTGAAATAAATATGAAACCTTGAGTGAATTTTTTAATCCATTTCTCAAGCACTTTAGCAAATTGGTTAAGAATTTTTTTTTTTTTTTTTTGGTGTAAGAAAGTTGCTTAGCAGAGTTTAAACACCTCTCAATGCTGTTATGCTCTAGTCTCATTCTAGAACATGTATAAACCTAATCAGTCAGAAGATAGCAGTAGAAAGCTGAAACAACATTAAAAGCTCTACTACACTTTCTGCGGCAGCATTTCTTATGTGTGTGTGTGTGGGGGGTACAGAGTGTATTACAGGTTTTAAAGGTATGAGAAGATCAAAGAAACACTACTTCTGGTTATTGTTGTAAGGTAGCACTACATGTCATGCAGCTTTGGATGTTTCTTTTTTTTCTTTTGTAATTCACTGTATGTATTGGAGCAGGATACTATGAGATGCATATTACACAGAAATGAAGAACACTGTCAGGTCCACTGAAACAGCCCATGAACTTAGGCTGAACTCTGAAGCCAAAGATAATCATAAGGCCGTCTTTAATTACTTTAGAAAATTGTAAAAAAAAAAAAGAAATACCCCAAACTGCCCTGCACTTATTCATAATGATGTATTGTATTCTGACCCAATAGAAAGTTCCAATATCCTTAGAAACAACTTTAGCGTCATTTTCTCAATGAAACTTCTATTCAAAGCCATAAAGCAACTGAATCCCATACTCCCCAGTTTATCTCTAAAGATCATTTACTAGAAGTGGTAAACAAGACGAAGAATACTGCCTCTGTGGAATCTGATAATATTTATGGTTGCTTAATTAATAGCACCAGACATTCCATTGCAGACACATGCCTCATGTTGTTTAACCTATGTTTACCTACTGGTTTTGTCTTTGATGGGTGACATACTACAGTGGTGATGCCTTTCCATAAGGATGACCTTACAACTGTCCCAGGTAATTACAGACCTATCAGCCTTACAAGACTTATATGCTTAAAAGTGCAATATCATAATTTCTGGCAGACATCTCTTCCCATCATTATAAAACTTAAACAAACACACCACTGAAAAATAAAAATAATGTAGTCAGGGACCTAGGTACTTGGGTTAATAACATCCTCTCTTTTAACCATCATCTAACAGTGTTTGCTAGATTATCTTTTTATTTAGCCCAGCTAATTGCCAAATGAATGTCATCAAGGTCTAAAAAAGAGAACCACTTGTTTATACTCAGTATTGATCAGACTAATTATTGAGTACAATGCCCCCTTCACAATATCTCATGAAGTATATCTAAAAACTAGAAATTGCTGCCAGAAACAAAGAATAAAAACTGTAACTATAAAAACAAAAAGTAGCCAAGGCTAATAGTACAAACAGACAATTTATTAATACAGTAAGCGCTTTCATAGGTGTAAATACCCCCACTTCTTCGGTCTGTTTAACTACAATAAGACAACACATTTAAATAGTTTTCAAATAGCGCATATGACGGTCAGGTGGTTAAAAGATCCAATAAGGTTTAAAAGACAATTAAACAACTTTAAGTCAATATTGCTAATCAAATAAAAGAAAGATACAAGAAAAATATGTAATATGTAAAAAATAAATTAAAAATGCCATAAGAATGCTAAACCATACAAAGAATGCACAAAAATTATGCATGTAATTAAAACTGGGTGCATAATCATGGGGTGAACAATTCATGGGATAAAAAGATTCTATCTCCTCAGATTTTTAAATTCAGGATGCAGGCTATTGAGCATGCATAATTCAACCCAGGGTATTTAAAGGCATCAAGTCTGAGCTGCCAATGTAGTTCACATTGTTCTAGCCACAAAGAAAATGGTTCCTCCCCTCACATCAGCACTAATCTGGTCTATAACTCTGAATGAGAAGGAATGACTGAGGTTACTAAGGACATGTTTTGCTAAAGCATTCTCTGACTTCTGGTTCCTAATGGCATACTGATGTTGATATATTCATTCCTTAAGCTTTCTATCAATCTTACCTATATAGAAACCTTGGCAGGAATTACATTTAGCTAAATATACACATCCCTTGGAATTGCAATTACCTCCCTTTACAAACAAACTTCTTATTATTGACATGGTACATACAGCCAGTATCTATAAATCTACAATACTTGCAAGCTTCACACTTAAACATACCCTTAGTCTTAGGGGGTTGTGGCATTTTGCTCTCTAGGAGATGTTTTAAGTTACTACCCCTCCTAAAAACAATAGAGGGTATCAGAGGTAATCTCTTCCTTGCATTTTCATCCGCTATAATACAATTCCAATTTCTTACAATGATGTTCTTTATAAGGTAGGCATCACTGCTGTATCTATTAATAATTAAGCATCACAGACTGTGTATCTATTAATAGTCATTTAAGACAAAGGGTAGCCTATATTTAATTGTTCATATGCTGGACATATTTGTTTTCACTTAAGCTTGTTTTTAAGAGTTTTGTATTGCTGCTAAAAATAAAATTTGTATGACTAGTATGACTTACTATGATTTACGATCATATATTATACTTTCTGCATTGATTTGTATTCCAATGAAGTCTATTTGCAGCATTTAGAAGAAAGAAGTAAGTAATAGGTTGGTTGTTTCTGCTCCTTTGGTTGTAGACAGCTGTGTTTTATTTTGGATTCTTGCTTGGACCCCATCAGTTACGAAGCCATACTGCTTCATCTAACTAGACATTTCCTTGCCTTTTTAAATCTTTTGGCTTCTTCTGTTTATATTTCAACAGGGGTAGAACAGTAATTCACTCAGACCTTTTTTCAAACTTGGCTAGAGAACACCATTTGGGTAAATGACTTGTTCAGAGTCACAGAGTAGACAGATGGAGGCTAATGAAATTAAATCCTGGACAACTTGCTAGGGGAACATTTTCATCTATAAGCCCTTAATCAGAAACATTGATCTACAATGACTGGATAGTGGCAAAGGCAACAGGGACATTTTACATGGTAAGTAGCCTCCATGAGGTCTTTAGTCAGACTAAAGACTCAAGCAGAAAGTGTATTACGTGATATATATAGCTTTCAGTAGCTATTTCATTGTTAGTGATATATCTCCTATATGACATCCTTCCTTTTAATTTTATATATATATATATATATATATATATATATATATATATATATATAGGTCTAGGACACATGCTCAACTAGCATATGTCCGAATCACAAAACATCGAACACACATACATGAAAGCGCTTAACATCAAAAAGCGCTTCCGTTATGTGTAGTTCAAAAAAAAAATCTACATTTCTGCAGGCACCCCCCCACCCCCCCTACTTTATTATTCTCACTCCCAGATCGCACTACAGTGGAGAAAAGGGAATTTTCCCTTACCCGCACTGCAGTCTGATCTGCATTTTTAATTTTTGTAATAAATGCAGTTGTCTAATATGACAACTTCCGGTATCTCCTGTCTAATAGCATTTGTACAAATTGCCTCTGTCAGTCTGCTTATTTTAAAGGACTTGGAAGAATAATCCACATGTAAGAGCTAAATGGAAAAGCTGTCTTGAACACAGATGGCAATTTTCAGTGGGTTAGTATGTGTTGCTTTTGGTCTGCAGTTGTAGTACACACTATAGATGGCACAATTCTGTACTATGTGTTCTATATGACCTGAAATTTCTGACCGATAAATAATATTACTTGCTCTTTCTTTGTACTTCGCTATTCATAGATATGATTCATGTATCCTCTCAAGTACATGTGTTCTAATTTCAGCAGAGACTAGTACTGTTTCAGCTTATAACTTAAGCATTGGACACATCTAATTTCTCCTTAAAAGAAAATAAAGATAAATTACTTTCCTTACTGACTTTTGTTCTTGCCAGCCTCTCATTGGATCATCTTTTAGTAAATACATTCCCAAGTCAATGTTGGTACACCTTTGCATTTCTTTTATTATTTTTTTCTTCTGTCACTAGTTACTGTGATGCTATCAAATAATCCCCATTTCTTTTACAGCGAATTCTTCACATGTCCTTTGTACAAATCAGCTACTCAACATATCTGCTATATGCCGAGTCTTGCTGGGTCCATATTTTACTTTCAGATCATACTTTAATAGATTAAGTGGCGACCTCTCTAGTCTTACAGGTACTGTGCACAGAAGCTTTCTGATTATACTTTGGATAGGTTTATGTTCTGCTTCCAGGTGAATTTACCACTGACATCTTCATGGAACTGCATACAGCCGTATACTTTTCTGTATGAACATATCTTTGTTATGCATTTGTAAATACTGTTGACCCCATTGGAAGCTAATCAATTTTCTTGCAAAAACCACAGAAAAAAACGTAACAAGCAGTCCACAGCAGTGGTAGAATCCAAATGTAGTTCTTTTAAAGAAAACCAGGAACAAAGGTAATGCTTTCGCAATTAGCTTCAACAGATCTCTAAAACAAGCAAACTTAGGTATCAGTCTTATAAACGCAGCTAATTAACCAAGTATCCAGTCAAGTAAAAGTGCATCTATAGTTGCTAAGTTACAACATATAAACTAAAGAAATATAAAAAAAAATACCTGAGAAATTAGTCATGCATATTAAACATAGTGCATGAAAATGAACATTAAAACCATATAAAAATCACCAAAGATCCCTAGTTATAGGAACTGGATACTTGGTTAATAAGCTGCGTTTATAAGACTGATACCTGAGTTTGCTTGTTTTAGAGATCTGATGAAGCTAATTGTGAAAGCGCTTACCTTTGTTCCTGGTTTTCATTAAAAGAACTACATTTGGATTCTACCTCTGCTGTGGACTACTTGTTATGTTTTTTTCTATAGTGTTATATTATTTCTTCATGTTCCAGTGGTTTACTTCCTTGGGCAACGTTTTTTTCATGTTTTCTTGTAAGACCATGGTTCTTCTTGTTTATTTTTATCGTAGTACTTTAATGTTGAGATATCTTTTAACTAGTTTGCTGAACATTGTAATACTCTTTTTCAAGTTCACAGCCTTATTCACATGCTACATGCTACACCTTATTCACATGCTACATGCTATACCTTAATCACAGGCTACATGCTACATATTAATACTATAGATTTCTTAGAGGCACAGCTGTCGCTGGCATCAGCTGCAAGCTTTGCAAGATAATACATCATTCCAACAAACCTCTGTGACATCTTCTTGCATTCTGGCTTTGGAATGTGTATAATTGCCTTTTTTCTGTGTCATGCTTTCAATACCTCTGAAATTAGAATATGGTCATTGTACATGTCACCCTTCTTTTATATTTTCTGTTATAGAAACCTCTGTAACATCTTCTTGCATTCTGGCTTTGGTATGAGTATAATTGCCTTTTTTTCTGTGTCATGCTCTAGTACTTTTGAAATTAGAATATGATCATTGTACATGTCACCCTTCTTTTATATTTTCTGTTATTAAACTTATGAATATGCTGACCTAATATATTCACAGCTGTATCGGTTTCTTTTCATGTTTTTCTCATGTCTAATACCAAAGTAACAGATTATTAATCATGTTTCCAACACTTTCTAAAAAGTCAGTTGCTTGTGTAACAACTTTTTGCAAAACTTATAGTGACAATGAAGAACTAATTAAAATTCTAAGTAATCCTACCCCCTCCTAATGGTTTACTATGTACTCAATTTAAATCTCTCTCTCTTTCTCTCTTCGTCTCCCTATATCCACTATAAACCCTGCTTTGCATCTACTATTAAAAAGAACAGCAGTTGTAATGGTTGAGATCACTTTCTTAGCAATAGGCAGTAGGTAATGCCCCATTTAATCTCTTTATTCAACTCTTGCAGATCAACACTTATGTAATTTTTGTCTTTGTTCAACAGTAACAGTAACTATGTTATTCACTTATTTTATTGTTGCTTCTTAATGACTCGTGCTTGTCATTCACGTCATTTCCTGCACTATGTTACACCTGAGAGTAACCAGCACTTTCTGCAGAGCGTATAACTCTGACATAATATCAGAATTTATTTTTATGCAGCATCCTCCTGGCAAATCCCCTATGTCTGCAAGCCAATCACCATAGTCAGATTAGAGTTCTACATAGTATGCAATTTCTTTGTGATTGCATGGCTTCTGTAGACAAGTGCCTTTTCCATTTTTACTGTGAATGTTTTTACTAGTCCTAGCTTTTTTCAAACTAAATGACCAAATATGTTAGGAGAATTTATATCTCCAAACACTATGATTTGAAAAAGGATCTTGTACATTTTATTGTTATATTTATACCTGCATAACCTTTGCCCATACCTCTTAACTGTCCAGAATTTTGCAGAATGTCCAGATGTTTGCCTAAGATTTTCCATCTATTTCTTTTAAAACTGTGATTTTCTAGCAAATCACCTGCATGTTATTGAGGGCTGAAGTCAGAAATAATGGTAGACATTTGAGTTTCAAACTTCATATCCTTAAGAAAATTAATGCTAAGACAAAACCTGCTATTTTATCAATGTTCTAGTTTGTAAGAGCAATATTTAGAAAGTGTCCCTATTCTTGGGCCTTTGACACCCCCATTATTTGGGGCTTTGTCTAGATTTCTTGCTCTAAGAGGTTAAGAGGTATGCCTTTGCTCCAGTACCTACACCCAATGGACAGAATGTCATTAGTGTTTCAATAGCTTTCTTTGAGTGCACTGTAACTTCAAAGCTTCTACAGAATCTTCATATACAGTATTACAGTATTACACTTTGCACCTGTGTCTAGGTTAAATACATTACTTCCTAATCCTCAGCATATGTTTTATTGCTATGATGCATTTTCAAGACTTCAGTATCAATTATTTTCACTTCATACTGCCAACAAACAACTCATATCTGCCTTTTTATTTCAAACAAGTTGCTTCTTATACACATTTATTTTTATTTTTTTTTTTAATTTTATTTTACATTTGTTAACTGGGGGTGTCTGACTGAGCCTAAAAGGTCCTTTTTCAACAGAGGCCTGGGGACAAAAAGCTCCACATAGAAAAATAATTACAGATACATTTAGATATTTAGACATGATCAGTATATACACAAATTACAATAGACGTGTTTACAGTGGTATGCAGCACATTAACAGTTACAGTGGAGAGAAGAAACAAGAAAACATTAATTTAAAAATAAAGGTAATTAATAGATTTTGTATTGTACAGCTGAAATTTGGGACATAGGTAGAATACATACATAGTACATAGGTACAGTACATACATTGTACATTAGCCAGTGTTTGTGAGTAAGAGTGAAAACTATTATCAAGTACTCTAGGCTTAGTATGTGAAACATTCATTTCTTAATATAATTATTTTAACTCCGTGATAGGGATTTCACTTACTCTTCACACATCCATAGGTTCATAGATTCATATGTGTTTACTAGGCTAACAAACTACAAGGGCCATTTTAAGCCTAGCAATGCATCCCAAATCTCTGACAAGTTCTGATACCCTTGATACGTGTAAGCATGGGCCTGGGAGGTGAACCATTTACAGATTACCTGTGTCCATTAGAGATATAGGTGCCAAACCAGGAATGAATTTCCGATTTCCCATCCAATTGTTCAAGTTGCACTTGGATTGGATTGGGGGGGTACTCTGCTTCAGATGGATGGAGAGCATGATCCATAGATGGGGTAGTCTCTGGGATACATACCTATCTCTCCAGCAGGTTCTATTTATATCACAGGCAAGGTTTAAGTCTTTAGAATGGGTAATTCTGCTGCTGTTTGTTTTGTGGATATACAGGAGGTCCATCAGTGTGAGGTCTGACAATATGCTGTATGCCAGGGATAGATCTCCCCTCAAAAGCCTGTAGGAGACAGCATGCAAGGATAGGACCTGGTGGTGGTCTGCACAGGACATATTACTTACGCACTGTAATCTGTTAGTGAGGGACCTCTATGGACATTCCAATTATTGGATATGCCTGGTTAGGTGCATACCAAAGGGGGCATTGTACTCAATGATATGTCTGATGAATGCCGAATACAGTTGAACAATGACATCCTTGGCCTTAGATGCCATACATTTGTTTATAAGTTGTGCAATATAGAATGATTTCCTCATCACTGTAGACATGTGATTATCAAAGGCTCGATTACTATCTATGTGTTCCCTACGTCTTTGACTACTGGGTCAACTCTAAGGAGCGTGTTCCCAATATAATAGTTACCAAGGATGGATGACTTATTTAATTGTTTATTTATTTATTTGCAATTTGATTACTGGGGAAGTCCACTGGGCCGAATTGACCCATTTTCAGTGTAGGCCCGGGGAGAAAAGCTCCAAGATGCATTATACAATTTAGATACAAATGATAGTTAATATTAAAGATCTTATGTAGAATAGTTACTCATAAATGCATTCAGTATCATGCATAGTTAACAAATTCATTAAGCTTGAAGGTAGGGATCACACAGTTTATTTGAGGAAAACAAATATGGGTTAGGCATGGAAACAGTTTACATACAAACCTTTTAAGAAAATGTAAATATGCTTTACATACACACATCAACAGTAGAGTGCTATTTACAATATTTACAAGGTTGGGCTGTGTGAGGGTAGCTGTAGGAGGTGAGAGCTTAGAGAAAAGCTATAAAAATTGTTGAGAGCTTAGATAGGCTTATAGGAAGATAACTATGAGAGTTGTAGAGCTTGGAAACCAGAGCGAGAACCCCTTTGGATTAGGTTGGGTGAAGGCAGGTACATTTCCATTTAGTGGACAGGTGTTTGAATAGTTGGGTTTTGAAGTTTTCTGAGTTTGGTATAGTTCTTAGTGTGGAGGGAAGGGAATTCCATTTTTTGCCTACTGAGAAAGATAGGAGAAGTTGGCCAGCAGGACGTTTAGGTTTTTGGTTAGTAATTAAGTTCTGATTTTCAGATCTTAGAGCTCTGTTGGGTGTATAAGGGGGAAGGATGTTAGTTAGAGCGGGACATTTTGTTGGGTGAAATATGAGTTTATGTGCAGTAGTGAGCTGGAAATAGTCTAGGTAGTTTGGGAGTTCAAGCCAATTCAGGGATTGTAGGGTTAGGCAGTGATGGGTGGTATTTTTAGATTTAGAGGCAAATTTAGAGATTTTGTTGTATCAGTTTTCTAGTTTAGAGGTGATAGTTGAGGCCAGAGTTTGCCTGGTAGAGTTGGAGAGAAAGTGATTATTCCTGCACAGCATACCTAGCTTTTGGTGAGTTCTCTTAATATTTTGTTGAATATGAATATCAAACTTGAGGTGTTCATCTACAGTAATGCCAAGCAGTTTGGCAGAGGGGACCACTTCTATAGGTGAGAGTTGGTTTGACTATAGACTTTGAAGTTGTTTTTATCATAGGAGAGGGTCCTTGTGGGAGGGAATAGTAGAATCTTTGATTTATTTGCATTGAGAGAGAGGTGGTTTTGGCGCATCCAGTTTTCAGTTTTTGAGAAGGTAGTTTGGGTTTTAGTCAGCAATTCAGAGAGGTCTGAGGCAGAGCAGACTAAGGTTGAATCGTCTGCATATTGAATGATTTTAGCATCAGGAATAGCAGTGTGAAAGTTATTGATGAAGATGTTAAAAAGCATTGGCCCAAGGATGGATCCTTGTGGTATGCCAGTTGGGGAAGGTAGGAAGGAAGAGATGGAGTTCTTCCATTTGACTGCCTGTGATCTGTCTGATAGATAGCTGGAGAACCAGGATAAAGCATTATGTGAGAGATTAAGATTTGAGAGATGACAGAGAAGGTGCTTGTGGGAAACAGTATCAAAGGCTTTAGACAGATCGAGTAAAACAGTAGAAACTAAGTGGCCTGAATCATGGGCTTGATTGAAAGCTTCTAGGAAAGAGAGTATTGTGGTTATTGTGCTATGGCCTGGATGGAAGCCATGCTGGGTAGGAGTGAGAAGATTGTTTTGGGTCAGGAAAGGCATAAGTTGGAGGCGGATGCATTTTTCTAGGATTTTGGAGACTGGTGAGAGAAAAGCAATGGGGCGAAGGTTTGAGATGCTGGTATTTTTGCCTCCTTTATGAAGAGGAAGAATATAAGCTGAGCACCAGAGTTTGGGGATGTATGATTCTTTTATGGATTGGTTGATAATGATGCTGACTGGGAGTGCAATGCCATCAGTAGCACATTTTAGAAAGGAAGAGGGAATATTGGCGGGACCGTTAGAGCAAGGTTTAAGTTTGGACAAAAGTTTTTTTATAAAGTTAGTGGAGATGGGTTTGTGTTCAAACAGATGTGGTGAGTTAGAAGGGGGAGAGTGTAGAGCAGTTGGGTTATTATTGGGAAATGTCTTGGTGAGGGCAGTAATAGTGTCTATGAAAAATGAATTAAATTCAGAGCCTAGTTTACTTGGGTCAGGACAGGGATTATTCTTGGAGCCTGGCTTGAGGAGTGCATTTACTGAGTTCCACAATTTTTGTGGGTTTTTATTGTTATTGGACTGAAGTTTGATATAGTAGGATTTTTTGTCTTTGGTGATTAGTCATTTTGCACAGTTGTAGAGCTGTTTATATTGGAGCAAGGTATTGTCCAGTTTATTGTTTTGGTAAAGCTTCCATAGTTTGTCTCTGTGGTGCATAATCTGTTTTGTCTCTTTGGATAGCCAAGGAGCAGTTTTAGTTTTTATCCTTTTGTTTCTTAGTGGGGCTAGTGAGTTTAAAGTATTAAGGAAGACAGAGTTGAAGTATTCTATAGCCTTGTCAAGCGGAAGGATGTTTAGAATTTGCCAATTTATTTGTTTGAAAGTATTTGAGAAAGTAGTTGGGTTGAAGCTACTGCAGTTACGAGTTTGAATGTACTGATGCTGGTGTGGGGAGGAACTAGTTGAGCTATGCATGAAGGCTGGGAGGGGGTTGCTAAAGGTATCAGGAATTGTGCCAGAATTGGTTATTTTATTTGGATCTGAGACTAGGATCCAATCTATAGTGGATCCGGGAGGGTTTATTTTGTTAGGTTGAGTGATGGAGAGGATTATTTGAGTGAAGTTATAGAGGTTAATGGATAGGGAGGGTGAGGGGCAATTGATTTTATTCCAGTCAATATTCACATCACCAAGGATATAAGTTGCATAGTTAATTTCAGTAGAGGCCCATAGGAGAATATTTTCAAGTGTAGAAATATTGTTACCAGGTGAGATATATAGGGCAATGATGCAGATATTTTTATGCTTATTTAGTTTTAGAATTCCAGCAGTTAGTTCAGTGTTCTGGAATTGAGGAATTGGAATTTGGAAGGGAATTAAGGTAAGAAGGTTGGAGTAGACTAGGGCAGTGCCTCCATTTTTTTTATTTAGTCGGTCATTTCTGAGACAATGAAATCCTGGGGGCAGAATCTCAGAGTCAGAGATAAAGGGCTTGAGCCAGGTTTCAGAGATGGCTAAGATATTTGGTTGGTTATGGCTTAACCAAGCTTGAAATTGGTGTGCTTTGTTGTTTAGACTTTGTGCATTAATTGTAAAAATCTTTAGGGTGTTGAGATAGGAGGAAGAGGGTAAGGGATGAGTGTTAATAAAGGATGTAGGACCAGGTTTAGGATGGATATCACCCCTTTTGACTAGGTTGTTGAAGGAGATATCCTTTAGCCATATTGGTCTGCCAGGCATGAATTTTGGTAGATTGTAGATTGGAGCAGGTGACGGTATCTTGACTTTAGAGAAGAAGAGTTTAGGGTGGAATAGATGCAGAGGGTTGGGCTGAATGGCTTGGTTACCAAAGGATACTATTATGCATTTCTTGGCATTTAGTTTTAGTCCATGGTTTTGACACTAGTTGTTTGTCTGGGTCAGCCCTTCCTGGAGAACCTCTGTGTCAGTGTGAGATTCAATGACAGCTCCTAATTTGCAATCATCTGCAAATGTATTCAGCCAGAGACCATTGACATTGGCCTTGACTTCTGAGAAGTAAATGACAAAAAGGAGCAGTCCAAGGACTGATCCCTGAGGGGCTCAACTTGTGACTGGCCTTTTTGTAGAGGTGGACTCCCCCATTTTAACTTCCCGGCTCCTGTCTGTGAGACAGTTGGCTGTCCACCAGGTGACATACAGGTTTGTACCTAACTTCTTGAGTTTGTCAACAATGCCCAAGTGGGGTATTGTGTCAAATGCCTTGGCCAGGTCAATGTTGGCAGTGTGAACAATTTTTCCCTCATCCATTGCTTTGGTGACCTTTTCAAAGAAGTCCACCAGGTTGAGTAGGCATGATCTGCCCTTGACAAAACCAAACTGGGTGCAGTCCAGTGTCTGGAGGTTTACTATTTGTTGGTTGATCATCTTCATGATAATTCTTTCCATGGCTTTACATATAAGACTAATGAGACTTATGGGTCTGTAGATGGCGCAACTTTGTGCAGAGGATTGACTGTTGCCTTTCTCCATTCATGAGGCACGAAGCCTGTTTGGAGGCTACAGTTAAATATTAATTCCAGAGGCCCTGGTAGGTCATGTTTCATGCTATTTAAAAGGCATCATGGGATACTGTCTGGGCTCACTGATGCAGTGTTCTTGGTCTCAGAGAGAACATTAAGGACCAGCTCCCTAGTGATAGTAGGGGGGGAGTGATATTTGATTATCTTTCCTGAGGGAAGGTTGAGGGGGAGAGAGGAATAAAGTTGGAGCTAAATTTATCAGCCAGGAGGTTTGCTATATCTTCTGGCTCAGTATAGGTGGATCTATTTACAATGACGCTCTGCACACAATTGTGTATTGCCTTTGAGGTTACGGACATAGCTAAAGAATGCTTTGTGGTTTCCTTGGCCTGGGAGGCCAAACTTACCTCAAATTTGGCTTTGGTAGACTTTATTTGTCCTCTGAGTTGCGTAAGTAAGTCACAATCTGGTAAAAACAACAAAGGTGAGCGAGCTTATGGAACTACTTCCTTTATTGGTAAGCACTTTCGTTGGCAATAAATAAGCCAACTTCTTCAGACCAACGAAACAAATACAAAATAGCCTTCCATGTAGACAGGGATTGCTTTTTATACATAATGCAAATCCAATCAAGCAATCAATTAATTAAGTATTTAAAAACAATTAATTGTTTAAACATGGTTGTAATCATTAATGGGGACATGGACTAGGTTAGTGGAAAGTTTAATGTTGAAGATTTAAGGATGTAGTTAAATCTAATGCAACATAAAAAATCTTTGGTTCAGCAGACACATAGGTATTTGTGTTTTGGCATTTAAACAATTAATTGTTTTTAAATACTTAATTAATTGATTGCTTGATTGGATTTGCATTATGTATAAAAAGCAATCCCTGTCTACATGGAAGGCTATTTTGTATTTGTTTCGATGGTCTGAAGAAGTTGGCTTATTTATTGCCAACGAAAGCGCTTACCAATAAAGGAGGGAGTTCCATAAGCTCGCTCACCTTTGTTGTTTTTACCAGTTTGTGATTTTTGTTAGTGTATGAGTAAGTCACAGTGTTTGAGTAAGTCAGATCAGTTTCTTTATGTGGTATGCCCTTTGTTTAGTCTTTTCTATACCACCAATATAATATCGGTTGTTAATGAATCATGCAACTCACTGAATTCACAGACTTGTTCTTGACTATTCAGCTCAGTAATATAACCCCTGTAAGTCTTTGTGTCCTTCAAAATCTTTCTAGGTTCGCACAAAAATCCTGAATTTCTCTTTTTAATTATTGATATTGTGTCATCATCCCTCTTTGAGAAAAGTAAAAGAGTTATATATCTCTAGTGCTTCTTTTTTAAATACATACAAAAACGTAGCACACCATCTCTTTTCAGACTTATTGGCTAATTCAATTGTAGTGAAATAAAAATGTTCCCAGTGCTTGCACTTGTATCGTTTTCTATTTAAAATTATCCTTCTGTATTTTCAAACACATAAACTCTTGAAAGGAAATATATATATACAGGCAACATGTGTCACAGCTATATGTTTGCACATATATCTGGCAAATGTCTCTGTTGCAGCACTAGCTCTGTCTGTTAAATATCTTACATACAGTATATTTTGCCACACATAGTTCTGGGTTTGAATCCAGTGTATTGCACTTTAATAAGAAAAGAACTTCTGTGTGGACTCCCAAAACTAAACTTCTGTGAATTACTCCTCTCCTGAAGGTCCCTCTCAGCCTCTAGAATATAAGGACTTCTACCTGCAAAACCTCTATTCCTGGATATTTCTGTCTGCTAGCCTGGGCCAAATAATAAGAAAAGAACTTCTGTGTGGACTTTCCAAACTGAACTTCTGTGAATGTATGTAGCCTACACTAGATTTAATTACCTAAGACTACATTTAATTGTTAGACTGCCCTTCCGTGTATGTGAATCAGCAGCCTACTGCAGACCATCAAACACCCCCTGCCTTGTTTGGCTTGATTTCTAGTCCCTGAACACCATCTAGTATAACCTATAAGAGACCTGGCCATTTTTTGGCCTGCTATTCTTCCTATTTCCTCTAGGTGGCAGCACTATCAGCCTAAAGCCTATATAATATCAAATCCTCTTTGCCCAATATTATCTCTACATGCTTGCAAACTAACAAACTTTTCCAAATCCCACTCCACACTCTCCAAATCCTGATAATGACCACCCCCCTACATTAAATTATCTAAGGAACAAAACAACCCCTAACATTTCTTACAAACTGTAACTCTATTCTTCCCTACAGTCTTTCTTAGAATAACCTACTTACCTCAACCTTGAACAACGGTGTTTGATACTTTTTCAGGTAGTCTCTCTCGTCCTGCTGCTCTGCCCTTCTTGGATTCTCCCCTGCCTCCCACTTCTCCCCTCTCAAATCCCATTCTCGCCCCTCTGTATTTTTATCCCCTCCCCCTCAGCAAATCCCCTCCCCTGAGTTTACTTCTAGACACCAAGATCTATTTGGTGCCATTTTCAACCTTCCCAGTTAGGAGTGACCACTTCATTCTCTTCTCTGAGCCGGTTACGCGGTAGTGCTGCTTGACTCGCCTCCTGGTAGGTTTCTGAACAGTGAATTAATGTGTAACAGTTGCTGTTGGAACAGACCTATGTACTAACTGCTACTACTGCTAATATTATGATGTTGTATGTGTTTTAGGATAGTTTCCCATCTTTTGTATGTGTATTAGAGTGACTTAGAATGCTTTTACGTCTTTCCAATATCGTACTGTAATAAAGGGCTGTTTTCTGGCTTGCATAACCTCACTTCAGCTCTGGGTTTCCAATACTCTTTTGGCGCCTTAACAGTGGCTGTATTCTTTACCAACCTGCTCCTATTATGTGCCACACGGGGTCAATCTGTTTGGTGAGAGCTGAAGGATTCCTACATCCCTGTGCTTAATGCAGTTTCTTCACTTGCCTTACTAGGAACGCCATCCAACAGGCGTTGTTAGAAATTAATCCTAAGCCAGCTATATATATTTCTTCACTAAGAACGTGAGTGCTGAATGCTTTCACTTCTCTGCGCTTAACGCAGTTACAACGCCCGCCTCACTTAGAACGCCATCCAACAGGTGTTGTCAGAAACTATACCTCGGCCAGCTTTTATTTTTATTTTTACTTAAAACGTGAGTGCTGAGTGGCTTTTACATCTCTGTGCTTATCGCAGTTTCAACTCTTGCCTCACCAAGAACCCCATCCAATAGGCATTGCTTGACACTAAACCATAGCCTGCTTTATTTGTATTCTTTGCTATGAATGCCATGCAATAGGCTTTGACAGAAACTAAACCAAAGCAAGCTTTATTTTATTTTTTTTCCGTGGGTCAGTGGGCGATGAGTGCTGAGTGATATCCACTTCTGTGCGCTTAACGCAGTTTCAGCACTCGACTTACTGAGATTGCCATTCATCAGGCGCTGATAGTAATAAATCAAGAATCTGTTTTTACTTTGACCCACATAGTGAGATAGATTTGGACTCAGTGTTTTGCACTAGACTCACTAATGGGCTTTATACTGTGGCTAGTGTGAGAACGCCAACTAAAGGGTGTTGGATAACTGCCTGGTATTTCTGTTTCCGATTTTTAAATCTCTGCACGGTTTTAACTCTATATGAGCCCTATCTTCAGTGGTAAAACCCTCCAGATACTGCATAGATTTTTAACTGTGTTACCTGAAAGCTGTGCTTATGGCTCATTTTGATTACTTCCACATGTCCTGATAATTGAAAGCTATGTCTATGGCTCTACTTGGTTAAATCTATATAATTTTGTAAATATTTAGTTGTGTCTAGACATTTTATACAGTTTATAGTTATATTCTTTGCATTTTATTTGTAATGTCTGCCTGATTTAGTGTTGTTCACTTGTTTTTACTAATGTCTAATTCCCCCTACTCAACAAATGTGCTGGGTTACTGCATTTAATGTGGTCTAGTGTGATATGATTGTAGAGTGACTTGGACTTGGAAACTGTATCTTATTTTGCCTACTCCTGCTTTCTCCTATAGATGCACCTTGCTGTCTTCTCCATTCTACCTCTTACTCCACCTCTCCCTCATTATATACCCCTCTTCTAGACCCCTCCCTACATCTTTCAACTTCTTACATTTTACTTACTTAATTCTCTCCTACTGACTATTACTCCATTACTTCCTCTATTTCCTTCTACCTGTATCTTTTCCTATTAAATACCTAAACCAATATGTTTG
Organism: Protopterus annectens; assembly: GCF_019279795.1. NCBI lineage: Eukaryota > Metazoa > Chordata > Ceratodontiformes > Protopteridae > Protopterus > Protopterus annectens. The sequence goes on along the minus strand of NC_056729.1, from coordinate 59,974,390 downwards.
TCCTCTCTCTTTACAGTACTCCTCTCCTGAAGGTCCCTCCCAGCCTCTAGAATATAAGGACTTCTACCTGCAAAACCTCTGATGTTTTTTACTCCTGGATATTTCTGCCTGCTAGCCTGGGCCAAATAATAAGAAAAGAACTTCTGTGTGGACTCCCAAAACTAAACTTCTGTGAACGTATGTAGCCTATACTAGATTTAATTACCTAAGACTACATTTAATTGTTAGACTGCCCTTCTGTGTGTGTGTGAATCAGCAGCCTACCACAGACCATCAAACCCCCCCCGCCCTTTTTGGCTTGATTTCTAGTCCCTGAACACTATCTAGTATAACCTATAAGAGACCTGGCCATTTTTTCGGCCTGCTATTCTTCCTATTTCCTCTAGGTGGCAGCACCTATCAGCCTAAAGCCTATATAATATTAAATCCCCTTTACCCAATATTATCTCTACATGCTTGCAAACTAACAAACTTTTCCAAATTCCACTCCACACTCTCCAAATCCTGATAATAACCACCCCCCCACATTAAATTATCTAAGGAACAAAACTACCCCTAACATTTCTTACAAACTGCAACTCTATTCTTCCCTACAGTCTTTCTTAGAATGACCTACTTACCTCAACCTTGAACAACAGTGGCTGATTCTTTTTCAGCTAGTCTCTCTTGTCTTGCTGCTCTATTCCGTTCCGTTTGCCCTGAGGGCTCACTCCGCTCCCTTACCCTACCCCCAAATCTCACCCACCCCCAGGGTTCCTACATTTATTCTCCTCCTGATACACCTCCCTCTCACCCTCAACCAATCCACAAACACTTTTCCTCTGCCCCATCCTCCAGTCTACCTGACTCTCACTACCACACCCACCTCCCTCCTAAATCCAATTACCCTTCTCTCTATTACATCTAACTGCCTCCACCTATCATGCTCTCTCTTACTCCAAACACCTTCATTACCACATCTCTCCTCATCCTTCTCCTACTTCCTTTATACCATACCACCTCCTATACCCACTTACATCTACACCCTTCTCCTCTTCCTCCCCACCTCCCCCACACAACACACTTCCATAACATATCTGTCTCTTTAGTTCCCTCCCACCCTATCCTCCTCTTAAATGTAAAACTTTTCCCAATCTCTACTAAATGCCACAAATCTAAACCTATTCTCTATCAGACACTTCTACCCAAGTACAAACCAAAAAAAACTTATTCCTCTTCTCTCTTTCCTTTGCTTAGCTGGTGACATTCACCCTAATCCAGGACCACACTTCTCTCCTACAAACCACCCTAGCCCTTACAATAGATCCACCAGTAAATACCTCAAATTCGTCACCGTCAATGCCCAAAGCTTAAAAAACAAATTAACCCTCTTTCATGCCTGGCTCAACCACAACTCACCTGACATTGTAGCCATCTCTGAAGCCTGGCTAAAACCTCATATAAGTGACTCTGAATTCTTTCCCCCTGGATTTCAATCACTTTGATCCGATCGCCTAAGTAAAAGAGGTGGAGGTGTAGCATTAATCTACTCCAACCAGCTGTCCATTACTCCATATCCTAATCCCATCCCTTCTTTCAATAATTCTGAACTTGTAACTGGCCTACTAAAAATAAACAACCATAAAAGCATCTGCTTCATTTCACTATATATTCCTCCAGGAAACAACACCAATACCCTGAAAGACATTCTCTCCTGGGCCTTCTCAAATATTAAGCTAGAGACCTACATATTGGGAGATGTAAATATAGACTGGAACAAAATCAATAATCCTAATCCCACCATGTCTATCAATCTATTGAACTACACTCAACTTACTAACTCCATTACTATACCTAACAAAACCAACCCCCCAGGCTTCATACTAGACTGGATCTTAGTATCTCATCCCAATAAAGTCATAAAATCCAGTGTAATTCCTGACCCATTAGGAAATCACCTTCCTGCCTTCACCCATCGAGCTACCATCTCTTCCCCTCACTCCCACCACTTCATTCCCACTCGTAACCTCTCTAAATTTAATCCTACTACCTTCTCAGATTCCCTTAAGCATACTAACTGGAATCCCTTAAAAGCTCTCCCATTAGATGCAGCAGTTGACTTTTTCAACACAACATTCTTAAATGTCCTTAACTCCCTAGCTCCAATAAGAACAATAAGAGTAAAAACTATGACTGCCCCATGGTTTACCAAAGACACCAAAAAGATTATGCTACAAAGAGATAAATCTTGGAAAACATACCTCCAATATAAACAGCCAGAAACCTTACTTAAATATAAACAGCTGAGAAACCTAGCCAAAAAGCAAGTTATTAAAGATAAAAAGTCTTACTACATCAAAATCCAAGTAAACCATGCGAAAAACCCCAAACAATTTTGGAATTCAATAAATTCCCTCCTTAAGCCAGGTACTAAGAACAACCCCTGCCCTGACACCAGCAAATCTGACCTCGAAATTGCCTCACTATTCAATACCTTCTTTACCACTTCTATTGCTGAGCTAACCAAGACCTTTACCAACAATACCCCTCTACCCCTCCCCACTCAAACTTCCTCTCCCTCTTCCCCCCTACTTTCGAACTCAAACCCGTCTCCACCTACCTAATAAAGAAACTTCTGTCTAAACTAAAGCCTTGCTCCAATGTCCCCGGCAACATTCTTTCCTCTTTCTTAAAAATAGCCTCCGATGGTATTAATCTTCCTATCAGCATCCTGATCAATAGATCCCTACTTGAATCCTATGTTCCCAAACTATGGCGCGCTGCTTATATTTTTCCACTTCACAAGGGTGTCAAAAACTGTAACATTTCTAATTTCTGCCCCATAGCCATCCTCTCCCCAATCTCCAAACTTCTTGAAAAATGCATCCACCTCCAGCTCCTGCCATTCCTTACCAAACACCAGCTACTCTCTCCTACCCAACACGGCTTTCGCCCAGGACACAGTACCAACACTGCCCTTCTCTCCTTCTTACATACAGTCAATTTAGCCATGACTCTGGTAAAATAGTAACTTCAGTTCTGCTGGACTTATCTAAAGCTTTCGATACCATCTCCCATACCCACCTACTAAATCATCTGTCTAATCGCAATCTCTCCCACAAAACACTTTCCTGGTTCTCCAGCTATCTTTCAGACAGGTCCTAGGCTGTAAAATGGGGCCAGGGCACATCCTCCTTCCTTTCTATCCCCACTGGAGTACCCCAAGGTTCGATACTTGGCCCAGTACTATTCAATATTTTTATTAACTACTTTCACAAAGCCATACCTAACACCAATATTGTGCAATATGCTGACAATTCTACATTGATCTGCTGTGCCTCTAACCTAACAGATCTTCAATTACTGACTCAAACAGCCTTCTCTACCACTGAAATCTGGATGCTCCAAAATCACCTCTCACTAAATGCCAATAAAACTAAAATCCTTCTATTCTCTCCTTCAAAATCCTCCCCTATTGATAAAAATTCATTCTAAATAACCAGCCTTAACAACTCCATTATAGAGGTCATTCCCTCCGCCAAACTTCTTGGTGTCACCATTGATGAACACCTAAAATTTAATACTCACGTCGAGCTGAGCATAAAAAAACCCACATAAAACTCGACATACTTTATAGAAACAACTACTTCCTCTCTCCTGCTGCCAGACTAACTCTTACCACAACCTATCTCCTTCCCTCTCAACTGTATGGCGCCCCTCTGCTTACTAATTTATCCGCCACACTCTCCTCCAAACTGGAAGTATGTTATAATAAAATCTCCAGATTTGTTACCAAAGCAAACTCCTCCTCTCATCACTGTTCCTCCCTTCACTCATTAAATTGGCTTGAACTCCCCACCCAATTGGACTTTCTCCAAATCTCCACCGGCCACATATTACTGTTCCAACCTACTAAGTGTCCTGCACTATCCAATATCCTACAACCATATACACCTCACAGAACCCTTAGATCTACCCGCCAAAACCTAATCACCGTTCAAGTACCCAAGCACCCAGCTCATCAGCTTCTGCTATCCTTCTCCTTAGCTAAAAAATGGAATGCGCTTCCCCCCTCACTGAGGACCTGTGACAACCTTGAAAACTTTAAAACTCTTCTTCATTCCTACCTTTATTTAAACAGAAAATGCAACTGTACTCTTCACCCCATACCTCTTAAGCTTTCCTCCTCTTTTACACCTGGCTAACCTTCTCACCTAGCTAACCTCTCTCACATATGTACATTGTATAAATAACTGAATTGTAAAATCTAGCCACCAGGCTATGTGCCTGCCTTTCATACCTAAACAAAATTGTAATTGTTGTTCTCTTTTCTTTTTGAATGCTAACTGCTGTTTGTAATGCAAAGTTTCTTTGTAATTATTCATGTAACTAAACTATGTATTGTGGAGCTTTTCTCCCTGAGCCTCCACTGAAAATGGGCTCCCTGAGCCCAGTGGACCTCCCCGGTCATAAAACTGGAATAACTAACTAACTAACTAAATAAATAAATAAAATTACATTATTGTGAAGACAGCAAGTAATGACTGAGTCATATAATTTTATTTCCTATAGGTTACTGCTACTGAATTATCTGCCACCCAGTTTTGCAAGTCAAAGGCCTGCAGGTAGGGACACATTGTACATATTCATACAGCCTACCTATATGTCACCTATTTTATTTTTATTTTATTTTACATTTGTTAACCGGGATAGTCCGACTGGATACATGTCCATTTACAGCGGAGGCCTGGGGAGAAAAGCTCCAAGCAAGACAATATGAGACATTTACAGAAGTAACAAAAAACATAAACATTTAAAGCAAGGTGAGGTTAGTCATTACATGATATGTAAATTAATAGCTTAAATTTAGTTAGTTTACTTAATAATTATACATGATGACAGCAAATTATTATAATAAGGATTACTCAGATAACCAGGATCTAGGAGTAGTATATTCAGAGAGATAGCTAGCCAGGGTTAAAGCAATGGCAGGTAATATCAGACCCCAGGTAGCCTTTTAGTTTAGTTTTAAATTGGTTTAAAGAGGGGAGTGAGGTAATATCAGGAGGGAGTTTGTTCCAAGTTTTCCCTGTGGAGTTGGTAAGGAGAGAGGCACCAGCTGCTATTAGTTTTACTTGTTTCTATAAGGAGACGACTGGATGACCTCAGTGGTCGAGGGTTATTGCAAGGGAGATCAATTTTTGAGTGAGGGAGGGTATTCAGGGTTATATAAAATTTTGTGGGTCAGTACTAGTAGGTTATAAGAAATTAGTTTCGGTAGCTCAAGCCAGTTAAGCTGGGTTAAGTTGGTACAGTGGTGGGTTCTATATGGTAACCCAGTAACAAACCTAGCAATGTGATTATAACAGATAGTGAGCTTGTTCATGATCGTTTTATTAATATTATGTAGTAAGGGGGATGAGTACAGTAGGGTAGAGAGGAGATGGGTTTGGGCAATGGCAGATTTAGCTTGGGGGGTCAAGAAGCTTTTTATTCTATATAGCGAACCTAGTTTCTTATTGATTGATTTAATCATTAGGTTTACATGAGTATCAAATTTTAGGTTGTTATCTATAGTTACCCCTAATAATTTTGTCGAGGGATCCCTAGAGATTATTGTCCCGTCCTTTGCTTGGATTGTAAAGTTGAGGGGGCTTGACCTTTGTGTCGGTGAAAACAGTAACATTTTTGTTTTTTTTGGATTAAGTATCAGACCTACTAGAGAGCCAGTTTTCTACTTTGCTGAAAGTAGTTTGGGTTAAAGATTGTAACTCTATAGGGGATGTTCCAGAGCAAATCAGCGTGGAATCATCTGCATATTGAATGCAACTAGCATTTGATACAACTGTGTGCAGGTCATTGATGAAGATTGAGAATAATAGTGGTCCTAGGATGGATCCTTGTGGGACTCCCAGAGTATTGGGTTGAAAGTTAGAAAGTTTGGTCTGCCATAAAACTGCTTGTTTTCTACCATTTAAGTAGGATCTAAACCATTGAATAGCAGTAGTGTCCAGACCAAATGAATGCAATGTATCAATTAGTAATTTATGGTCCACCATATCAAAGGCTTTGGACAGATCCAAGAATAATGCTGAGGAGATATTATTGTTATTACGATAGGTATTTATGGTATTGGAGAAGACAAGAAGGGCTGAGGTAGTGCTATGGAGAGGTCGGAAACCATGCTGAGTGTCAGCTAATAGGTGATTGTCAAGTAAGTGTTGCATAAGCTGTTTCTGCACGCATTTTTCCATTATTTTTGCTAGGGGGGACAGTATGGATATGGGCCTGTAGTTCGAGAGGTCTGTGGAAGTGCCACCTTTATGGAGAGGAATTACATAGGATACCTTCCAGATATCAGGGATTTTGGCCTCTGTTAGGGTCCGATTAATGAGTATTGACACAGGGTAGGCAATGGCTTCAGCTGATTTTTGCAAGTATTCAGCTGGAAGTTGATCAGCTGAGAGTGTGGTAGGTTTTAGTTTTTTGATTAATTTACAGATGAAAGAAGTTGCTACAGGCTGAAAGGTAAATTGGGGAATGTTTTTATAGGTGGGAGTATCAAGGCTTTGAGAGTTAAGTGGCAGTTGATTAGACAGGGTTTGGATTGTCTCAGTGAAGAAGCAATTGAAACTATTTGAGATCATGTCCGATGGTTTATCTATGAGTGTAGCAGGGACAGGGTAGTGGAGCGTCCTGGGTGTAGAAGATTATTTAGCCCGCCCAGAACTTTTGTGGACAGTTTGTATGCTCAGTTTGCAGTTTCCAATAGTATTGTCTTTTATCAAGTAAGATTAGTCTTTGGTTTCATTCCTAAGTTGTCTATATTTAATCTGATCAACTGGTAGTTTATTGCTTCGCCATACCGACCATGTTTTATTTCTAAGATTAATTTTCTGCCTGGTCTCTTTGGAGAGCCACGGACATCTCCTGTCTTAGTCTTCCTAGACCGAATAGGAGCATGAAAATTAAGAATTTCCAGGAATTTTTTGTTGAAATACTGCACTGCTTCATCTAGGGGTAAATATTTTAGTATCGTCCAGTTGCAAGAGTTTAATTCTAGTTGAAATCTAGTAGGGTCAAATTCTTTTTATTTCTAATTAATCTTAGTGTGGAATGTTTTGGGATGGCTATTTTGTGCTTAATAATGTAGGTAAGGTGGTGGTCACTTAGGCTATCAGGGAGAGAACCAGATGTATATTGGTTAGGATCACTATTGATAAGCACCCAATCAAGTATACTCTCTTTTTGGTTAGATTTGTTTATCCTAGTGGGCGTGTTAACGATTTGTGTGAAGGAGTGTAGGTTTATATGAGTGGAGGGGGCTTGAGGGGAACAGGAAGTCCAGTCTATATTAAAGTCCCCAAGGACTATGGTTTCCTGAGGGAAGTGACTTGATAACCAGTGTAAGGTAGCTTCAAGAGTATCTACGTTCTTACCTGGGGGAATATACACACAGATAATATAGATGAATTTAGTAATATTGATTTGAAGCCTAGAAATAAGGATCTCAGCATTGTTAATCTGAGGTGGTTGATTGACATCGATAGAAACGGTTAGATTGGATTTATAGAGTATGGCAACCCCTCCTCCTTTTCTAGAGATTCGGTCTTTCCAATAAATATTATACCCAGGGATAAGTATTTCATTGTCCATAGTGGATGGTTTAAGCCATGTTTCAGTTAGGCACAAGATCTCTGGGGAGAGGTCAGCTATAACTGCATGAAGTTCATGTACCTTATTGTTAATACTTCTAATGTTCAGATGGCAGGTAAGAAGCGAGTTAGTAGGGCGTACCATAATGGGATTGTTCTTGAGGTCCGTGAAGAGAGGGGATTGTTGGATAATATTGGCAGGACCAGGGTTAGGATGTATGTCCCCATCTACTACTCAGCTATTGGCACTATTGCATAACAGATGTATCTTAAGCACATGCTTTGATTGGACTGTAAAGGGTACCCTCACCCTGGCTATGCTATAATGACAGGGCTGCAACTGCTGCCACAGATTCACGTGCAGCCTGCTGGCCTCCAAAGTGTTTACACTCCACTGTATGTGTCCTAGCCTATAGCAGCAGCTGCAGCCTGGAGCATACACAACTATATGTTAAGGTACCTTCTACAGACCGACCATACTTCCCAAGCCCCTACAACAGGTTATCTGGATACATCCACATATAAAGGGGAGGGCAAAGGCATAGAAATAAGGACATATTTCACAGTTTGCCCCTGCAAAGATAGTGAGTAAGTATATAGAATAGTAGCTACTGCATTAGCATGCGTATGCTGATGGGTATGAAGTGTGACACTCACATATCTCTCTCCACTTACTGACCTCAGTCCACATTGTTTGCCAGTGAACTGCCAGCGGACCACAATGTCATGGGGCACTAGCCAAACATATGAGGCAGAACTATGCACATACTTCATACATCTCTACAGTGGAAAGCATTTGTGCTTTCCCTCTGTGATGCTGTAGTCTCCACACCTCAGTAATGTCCATCTCAAAAACTAAGAAAGGGGCCAAGGACTACATTAAGGCCTTGTATATTGTAGTGTGGTGCCATGTTATTGGCCAATGATAGTGCAATTCAGCTGTTTTGGATGCAATTAGCAATTCTGAGCCACAGATTGGTGCAGAGACAATTACCTGCTAATGAGCATTACCTTCAAAAGGCAAGCAACTGCTCATGGGGGAACAGGTCTATATGTGGTTTTACTTGCACAGACAGTGTATGTGCATAGCATTTGCAGAAGAACGCTTCATACAAAAGAATACATCACTCAACCAGGTATATACCAGATTTCCCCATAAGACGGGATGCAAATGGGAGGATGAAGGTATGGGGAATAAGGATTAAAACAGTAGGCTTGTGTTAGATCTATGATATTGACATATTAGTGATACTGGTGCTGTCCATTACCTATAGCCATGCCTCTCCACTGTCCTTGCTTTGAATTACATCTTTGCACTGTCACTGTCAATCCCTTCCACAATAGTTGGCTGTTGTAGTAAAGATAGTGGATTACACATAAGACATAGTGACACTAAGTAAGGTTTAAACTTCTGTAATATCAAAAAATGTACTGTTATTCACCTCTTTGCAATCTGTCAATGTCACACATAAATAGTATTAACATTGTAAAAGTGTCCCTGAATGTCCCTGATACACACTGGTTAAGTCCCTGTGTCATGGACATTTGTCCCTGTCCAGTTGACAGCTAAGCCTAATGTGCCTCTCAACCCCTTCAGTAAGAAATCAGGAAAAAGTAATAATTAATGGGGTGACAAAGGCCCAGACTCAGTGACAGAGTATGCATATTGGCCAAACAAAGTAAGAATGTGAATAGACTAACAGGCATTTCTGTAGCATAAGTGTTCTCTGAGGGGTTTGACAGTTACATTCTGTTTTAATATTCTGGCAGCAACCATCAATGATTTGACAACTATTTGTCAGACATCCACTAACTTGTGCAACAAGGACCACATATTTGAGGCAAAGAAGGTGTCATTCTGCAAACATCTGTATAGTTGAGAGGTATGATGCCTACAGGGAATATATACTACAGCAGGTGTGCATTGCTGTCTGTCATTGTGGCACACTGGTGTTGCTGGACTGTCCCCATATATAATTGTTGTAGTAGCACACTGCTATTTGTCTAACAGTATCTATATGACATATTATTGTGGATTTGCCCATATGGGATACATCACAGTACACTGCAGTGATGGGGGTAGAGACATACAGCAGAATATTGCTACTATCTTGGTGGTAGCCACATGTAGTGTGTTGCCAGACTTTGGGGTATGCCGTGTGAGGGAGCAGTGGATAGTGCAGGCCATTATGGGTATGTAGGGTCTGTACCTAGTGGACCTCCGCATATCTGGTCCTGTAATGTGTTCCATTCTCGTTGTCTTGTAGGAATGATGTACCAACAGAGACATTCACCATTTTCATCAGCAGAGAATAATGCTATAGTGGATGCCTTCAGACTCCACCATCACATCCTGCTTTTAAGGGGTTGCCACAATCATGTACAGTGGGAAGCATTGTGGGGTGACCTTGTGTGGGCAGTTAATCAGATTGGCCAACAGGACAGGAAATACAAGCAGTTCCGACACCAGGCCACAACTATACTCAATGCCACATGTCAAATGCAGTTGCTGTTACCAAGGATTGTGCTGCCACCAGTGGAGGGCCTGCAACAGCACAACCACTCTTCACCACAGAGAAATTCCTTGTGGACCTAGGATCAACCAACAGCTCCCAGGCATCCATCACACCATACATCCTGGAGGTGGGTGCCACAGCATTCACATCAGAGGATCATCCAGGTAAGCTTACTGTGTTCGCCAGAATAATGCTGTATCAGTCATTGTGGCAGACTCTACAGACCAGTACATGGGTGTCAGGTCTACAGACCAGTACATGGGTGTCAAGTCAATCTGAATTAGGGGGAGTTGGCTTTTACCCACAGTTGTGCACACATATTCAGAATGTCAGCTTTGGTGCTGCTGACAATACCCCTCCCTCTCCTTTTCATAGGTCCATCAGGTGTCGCCGGAGTTCATGGTTCTATACCTGGCAAGTGTGATACTGTTGTTTTCCGGGTCATATATACCTTATGAACATTAAGGGCTGCCATTTTGCCTTATGCACAACTGTTGTGCTTAGCCAGAGTAGAATTGTTGCATGTTCCATTTCAGAGAAGTTCTACAGTGCATAGCCTAGGGACTGACAGATGTGTACAAACATTAACATGTGTTTACTTATAGTTATGGGCAACTACGCTGCCTACTATATATATGAGGCTATTACTCCATGATGCCCATTCAAACACAATAGGTAGATAGTACATACCTGAGGCAGTGATGCTACAACTGGAATATCATTCTCAAGACAGGTGTACTGGGTGTTTTGTGTAGTTCTGTCACAATCCCTGTCATGTTGCATAACTCACAGGTATATTGTACTAGCAACGTTAACCGGATGTTGGTGACATGCATGTTATACAGGGCCTGACTTGCATGTGTATGTTGTAATGAGTTTGTGTGTTGTGAATTGGATCAAAGATGAGAAGATGTGGGACACGTAATTCAATTGTGGATCCTCATCTGTATGAGTCTGTGTGGATTACCATACATAATAGTGCAGGTGGTAATATATTGCTTTTAATTTGCTTCTCACAGGTGAATTAGGGGGTTAGAGTCTGTCCCCCTCACAACCTGATATCAGTGTCTCATCGGACTCATGATGGTGGGGTTGTCGGGGGCTGAATCTGTCCCAGAGGTTGACATCCCACTTCTGCCTCCATTGTCTCTACACACACAGTCAGTATGCCCACATGTACCCAGTCACCAGAGGCCACAGATATTGGACAGTCAGAGGGTGGTGACATGGCACAGGACAGTGTGAGATCTATGGCATCAGAGAGTGTAGACACTAGCCATAGCCAGATAGCTGGTGAGGTCCCATACAGTCAGATTGACAGGGATGCTCAAAGGAGGACTGTTGCCCATCCACCCCCTGTTGCAGGTGTCACATCATGGGTCACTCGGCACATGTTTTGGGCTGTCATAGAGGCACAGACATGTTCTGAATGCAACACCAGATGGATGCTTAGGGTTATTGATGCAGCACAGTCTGACATCTGTGAATGCCTCCACTTCATTGGTGACACCCTGGATCATTTCAGTGATATAGTGGACAGACAGTGAGCTAAGACAGTGTCTTTGAATGCACGTTGTCTGTGCTGGAACATGTGGTTGGAGTTGGGCATCAGACACATGAACGTAGCCTAGCAACGCCATCTGCTGACAGTCCACATGGCCATGCACATTCACTCACCCATAGTGGCAGTACGTCCAGCACTACAGAGGGTAGCTTTCCACACCACAATGTGGCAGGCCATGGGCACATGGTCCTGGGTGGTCCCATAGGTCTAATGACCTTGGGCATGGTGGTGCCTGTGCTACTCCCGGTGAAGCCAGTTCCTGTGTTCATGGCCAGTGATGGGGAACTGCCCACTCTACCATGTAAGGTCTACAGCTATCCACCATACACATGTATAGGGCTAGCACTGGGCTTGACTGTGTACACACAGCCACTCAAACACCCCTGTCACATGTGTGTCACCTACAGACATGCACAGCACCTCTTCATGGCCCATCTAACCCGCACCCCTCCTGACACACATATGCTATCAACTGTTTGGCACAGCCTAGGCCTCCTACACCCGCATGCCACACCCTGTGCATGTAATGATACCTGTACCACATCCCTGCCATCCATGCCATCAATGCAGGGAAATGCTGCTATGTGTCTGATGCACAGGGTGTCCATATTACTTGATATTTAGTGGTGTAGTTCAGTATTGTTATGCCATGCCACTTGTGGGCCACAAGAGGTACTGTATGCTGGCATGTGTCATGACTATGCATCAAACTTTGTGTATCTTTGTTGCATGATGTTGGACTGGTGGTAGTGTTACAGAATGACAGCTGTGTCATGGACCTGTGTATGTTTCTGTTCCAGGAGCCTGAGGGGATACACTATTGACACATGGTGGCAGTACAGCAGCAGAGGATGGCCTGGCAGTACAGCCAAAATATGACATCAGCAAGGTATGCCAGTGTATACATGCATGTCTCCCTAGGTGTATATGTGTAGAGCAGCGTGTCAGGCACAATGGGGACAGTCAGTGTTAGCATGCTTTCATACTCTGTGACACAGTGCACTACCCTTGATAAGTGTAACTTGGGTATTCTGCATGTACAACTGTAGATGGTGGTGGGCATCAATTATTCTTATATTGATGAGGGTGATTTAGGGCCAGCGGCTAGTCAAAGGGCCATAAAAAGCATAGCCAATGCATAGAGATAGGCCACATGGGCATGTCTGGTGTGCTGCAAGGAGATGTATTTACCCACACACAAGTTGGATGATGTGAGATTAGAACCCCTACCTCTATAGTAGTACACACTAGAACTCGCAGTACTTATTGCATGCACTATGCTGTTTATGTGATATTACACTGTCAGACTATGATCTTAAGGTGGATGACATCAGCAGACCTTGTTAAGGAGGCCACTGTTGAGGCCTGCACCTACTCACAGGGCATAAACTGCATAACCATTGTACAGAGATAGCCCATATGGGCTTGTCTGAAGTGCTGCCTGAGGATATATTTACACACACAAGTTGGATGATGTGAGATTAGAACCCCTACCTATCTAGTAGTACACACTACAGCTTGCGGTACTTATTGCATGTGCCACAGAGTTTATCTATTGTTAGATTGTCAGACAGTGCTCTTAAGGTGGATGACATCAGCAGGCCTTGTAGAGGAGAGAATTTAGAAGCCAGCAGCCAGTCCAGGGCCATAAAATGCATGCCACTGCATGGAGATATCCCATATGGGGATGTCCATAGTGCCGTGAGGGGATGTAATGATACACACACATAGAGTTGGATGATGTGAGACTAGAACTCCTACCTGTCTAGTATTACACACTACAGCTCACATTACTTTTTGCATGTGCCACAGGTTATGTCTGTTGCATATACTGATGCTGTCTGAGTACTTGTGGAGTACGCACAGTGGCCTTGTGTTAGACAGCATGTGTGGTCTGACAAGTGATACTGCTTGGTACTGTTGTATATTGTGTCCTTGGGGGGGGGGTACTTGGCAATAACCCTGCTATGTGTGTACACTTATCTGTCTGGCCATATGTGGCTATTTGCAGTTTGATAGGCGGACACATGGCCAGGGACAATATGGCCTGTCCAAGGCATGCATTGCACCCATTGTACATTACACCACCTGCATACTGGGTCTGTCTACAGAGTGACAGCCCACAGGCACAAGGGTCTGTGAGTGAGTGGTTTATGCACTGTTGCAGCCTTGGTCTAGTTCCATTAGACAATTGTTGTGATGTGTATATTATCCCAGCATTCTGGGGTATGTGGAGACATTCGTACATCTCCACCCATATCTATATGAATGTGCATAACAGGGATGTCTGCTTAAATATGTTGTGTGTGTACATTATGTAAATGTGTTATGCAGATATATGTGGGGAGTCTATGCATCATTGTACTTTATATAGCTATATATATATATATATATATATATATATATATATATATATATATATATATATATATATATATATATATATATATATATATATATATATATATATATATGTGCCACATTCTGATAGAGACACTCATCAAGCATGAGGGGGATAGGGAAAGAAGACAGATACAGTATGTATACGTAGCTGTATGTATGTATGTACAGACATATTTCCACAAAGCAGGTCTTTGGGCGATAGAGGCAGCAGACTTGGGCTCATTTTAGCTAAATGTAAGAGCATGCCCAGTGTGAATGTCAGTACTTACTAGCTGAATCCAGGCCAGAGCTACCTGTACTCCAGTCCGGGATTATATGTGCTGCAGGCCATTTTCTGCTGCACCTGTTCCCACAGTACTGCACTTACCTGATAGTGTGCAAGGCATTCCCCGGCTGTCTGCTGACCTTAATATGTGACTCATACCTCACAACTGTACAGTGCTTCCCAGACTGTCCAGCATTTTGCCTCATATATTTGACCTGTTTCACATAACATTGTGGTTTTCTGGCAAATTAATGGCATATCAGTGAAGCTTGAAGTCAGTACCTAATGACAGACATTTGATTTTCAGACTTCATACACATCAGGAGAGTCATTGTAATGCAAGACCTGTTTTTCTATCAACATTCTGCATTTGTAGGAGCAAATATATAAAACCTGCCTCTATCTGTGGGCATTGCTCCCACTTTTATTCATAGTTTTGACCAGATTTTCTGCTGTAAGAGGTTGAGAGGTATGATGTGACTTGGGTACATGATGTAACACCACACACAGGGTGACAGTCTACATACCTATCCATTTACATGTTTTTGCAGAATGTACAGCATTTTGTCCCATATGTCTGCTGTGTTACTCATATATTTGTGGTTTTCCGGGGTTATACTATAAAGAGTAGTGACTGAATTGTTGCAAGCTAACACATTTAAGTGCATGGCCTTTACATCCTATAGCTAATCTGATTTGTTGCAGCCTGCTGTTATACTAGCCACCTGCTAGGGTACTCAGAACGTGTATAATGTTTGTCTGCAGGTATGGCCCTTTGTGCCCCATTCACTCTGTCTTTGCCCAGCTTTCTTGCAGTAACGGACTGAGGGGTTATGACAGTCTGTGGGAATACCACCATATGAGTACCTTACAAGTAAATGCTGTGGGATGTTGCCAGATTCAAACCATCATCACCATCGCCCATGCTATGGTCCCTAGCCCACTGAGGCACAACACCCGCCAAACAGACAAGCTCCATTCATCACACTATCAACAACATACAGGAATTGTCTGATCTGCTGGTATATCATTGCAGACTTATTATTACAGCAGTTGTATAAGAGCACTGATGTGTTTGGGGGGGCGACCAGCCTCTGCTCTGCTGGCATAGACAGTTGTGTGACTGTCCTGTGACCCCACTGTTTGGCATCTCCCTGGAATAATGTCATAGAGTTTCCAGCCATGTAGCCTAGTAGAGATTATGGGGCACATACTGGTGAACAGAGTACCTGTTGTCCCAAGTGGGTGTTAGATCTGTACAAGCAACCCAGTAGCCCACTATAGATTTCTGTAAGTAGCCCAGGAGCACACTATATATAGCCCACTATATTCCCTTTCATACATGCGGCAGGTCCATACATATGATACCATATTGTAGTACCCCTTATAAGTGATGTACAGAAGAGTGGCTTACCTTGTGAATGCAGCAGTTGACAAACCTGTAGTTTGGGGCACGCAGTCCACAGCCAATACATGGTGAGGTATGGGTTGTGTGGGCTGGCTGGCATCAATTTTACTAATATGTATGGGTGTCGGAGTAAGGTGTCAGTCCCTAGGGCCCTAGGTTGTCAGTGCATGTGCTATGCATTGTCTTGTGGCCAAGGCCAGGCATATTGGGTGCACCTACGTCTGCCTATAGGAACAGCATCAGGGAATTCCTCCTTTGAGTCCCCCTGTGGGTGCGGCTGTCGTGACCTAGGCACTTTGCTGATCCTGCTGCAGCTGTTTCCATAGGGTCATATTGGCATTCTTCAGTAGGTGTGTGTGCATTTCTGATGGGTGTCATGGGTGTGTGTGCATTTCTGATGGGTGTCATCATCCATGGTTCCAGTGAGTGTAGCCAGCATCCCCAAGTAAATGGCAGTGTGGGATGTCTTCCTAGCAAACACCTGGTACAGCTGTGATACATGCCAGATATGGGAGCCATGATAACTGCCAGGGCTGCCAGCACACACATTCATGATAATGCCATGGGCATTGTACACAACCAGGCAGTTGATGGAGTGGTACCCTTTGCAGTTGATGTAGATTCTACCCTCTTCACCAGGTAGTGCCTTGATGTGTACATGAGTGCAATCTATGGCACCCAGTACCTCAGGGTAGAGTGCTACATGGTAAAAGGCTGCTGGCCCTCTCCTCAGGGGTGTGGGGAAAATAAATGTGCTCACTGGCATGTGGTAGCATGGCATCCAGGAACTGGTGGAGTACCCTGGAAGCAGATGCCTGTGAGACCCCCATCATATCCGTAGTCAGTCTTTGGAAAGTATCTGTAGCTAGTATCCTAAGGGCTACACATACCTTTGTTTCCACTGGGATGGGTTCCCCTCTGTTGGCTCTGGGTCTGAGGCAGAGCTCTGTGAGTTCTTGTAGTATGTCCCTCTCCATCCTGTAGTGTTCTACAATCTCTGCCTCATGTAGCTCTTGGTAGGTTACTCTGGGCCTGAACACTCTTCTCCTTCTCAGTCTAGGCCTATGGTTAGCATCATCAGCAGCTGCATTGACCTCAGCATCTAGCACATACATATGTAGCAGACCTGCAGCAGCCCCTAGCATTCTCTAGGTTAAAATTCCCAAGTCTGTACTCCAATGGTGCAGAGTATGGGGAAAAATCAGATTGTAGGGTGTATGCATACTTTATAGTGCTCTGCTGTAGGTGTAGCCTGTGTGATTGGCAACCTATGATGCATTCCACCTGTCAAGTACATAATTAAGGGGTTTAATGGCCTTAGTTTAAATGAAATATGGCTCATGAGTACTTAATATATCATTGACTTTCTCAGCCAATTTTTTTTTTGTTTTTGACAGCCTTCCTTGCTGAGCACTGCAGTGCACCATGTAAACCCGTGCCACACAGATTAACAAGGCTTAGCAGTGAGCAGACACGCCCCATAGAAGGTCAGTCATGCTCAGTACAGCTGTGCACCTAACAAACACACTCAAACATGCTCAAACCCACTGAAACACATGCCCCGAAGGTGAAAACAGCTTAGCAGTCACTGGACACCCCCCCCCCGCTCAGCAGAGCAGCGGGCTGCACAAACAGACACCACTGGGCTCCAGTGTGCTTAAAAGAATGTAGACTCCCCCCTTTTGATGTCCATTACCTCTTCTGTGGACACCAACATGGTTCTCTGCCTACACAAATGGGATCTGCGGACACAGATACCCATTTCTGCTATTCAGTAACCCCAGCTCATTTGTATACAGATCCATGCACAGTACCTGGAAACTACACAGCTTCAGGCCTTGCCTCTTTAGCAACCACAGGAGTCCTACATTGTACATACTTCATACAGGGTTCTATAATGCATTACTGTTACATTCTTACAAATTCTACTTTTTACAGTCTTTGTATTTTTTTTCCATAATGGCATGTTTGCGCACTGAGGCACACTCCGCAAACATACCCAGGGTATTAAAAAAATAAAATGATTTTACATTATTTTCCATATGGTTTTGGACATACAGTGGTTACCTTTGCACATATAAGTGTCCTCTATACTATTTCTTCCACTGTAAGTGCACTTTTGCAGCCCCTGGTGTCATTTTACATCCTGTACATGGATTTTTTTTGTGTACATTATGGACAGCAACACGGGGTCTGCATGACTGCTGCTCTGCTTGTTGGATTGCTCTACCTGCCTCATTTGCATGCATTTCACTTGCTTATGAGGAGAATTGCATGCCATGGACACTTCCCTGTTTGCACACTCATGCATGCTCCTCAGCTCTGTTTACTGGATCATACACCTGCTTACTTCCATGTAAGCACTGTGCCACTATGCCTACATTAAAAATAAGTCTGTGTAGGCTTTACTGAATTCACCCCAAGGATTTCCTGATAACAGTACTAGTGGTGTGCTTTCTATGTAATATTAGGGGAGGGGTTGTCTTCCAAAAGTGGTGATATTACACTTTACAGCATTTAGTTGAGCCCATTTGTAATACATCAATAGTTTAATATTGATACATAATTCTGGAGGATTTGGGTACTATAGGGTGACTTAAACATACCACAAATTTTCAGCCATCTGCAGACTTTGTTAGACAAATGTAGTTGCTGTTTGGTTGGAAATCTGAGATGTAAATTTCAAAAATGAGAGGTACCAGTATTGAGCACTGAGGGACACTTTTCCCTATTCTCAGAAATTTCAGCACTCTGTCTTCTCTTCCTATTGTTTCTCCCACATCACTCACTGTTTTCCACGCTTCTTCCCTTTCACACTGTACCTATATCTATCTTTTTTTTCAAAATACCCATCATGATAACTGTGCTACATCTACTGGGCTCTCTGGGGGAAATCTGACCCCAGTAGCAACCACCCTGCCTTCCAATAGCTTCTAATTCTCATTGTTCATGTGATAAATGGATGTAGTCATCTAATCTCCTCAGGAAGTCACTTTCCCTCAACTCTTAGACTCAGAAACGTGCTCAACCACATTAACAAAGTGCTCCTCAGCCTGATGTGTTCATTAACTTCCCATGTCTTGCTGTCCTTATCTTTTCCATTTAACTTTCTCTTTTTGTCTCAAATTCCACCTCACATTACAACATCATTCCCATTTCCCATTGAGATGCCATACCTACACAATGAAGACTACCCCTTATGTACTTCCATTAGATACTGTCAACCTGTATAGCCTTTAAGAGAGTATTCCAGCATGGAACAACATCAGTCTTAATTTTCATATGTTTACCTAGAAGCTATTTACTCCATGTTCCTTAAAGACCTGGGAACCTTCACCTAAAGCTTAACACTTATAAACAGTTTACATATCCATTTTTAACTTTCCTAATCATTGATTCCATCAACAAAAACAAAAACAATTTCATTTCCACTCGAGCTACCTTCCCTCAGTGGTAGCCATACCTCCTCATGGTTATTCTTCATTGTGATTAATGTAATTTTCATACATACATATGTCAGATATATTGTGTCTTAACAATTTCCATATGACATCCTTCATCTATGTAAATCAACAATCACATTTCAAATATTTTCTGCTCTAAATCTATTTTAACTACTGCAGTGGAAATTAAAAAAAATATAGTCCTCTGTTGGCTTCTCCTTTGGGAGGACAAGTGTCCATGCTGTGAGCCTGATCAACCCAAACCCAGGAAGTCTTCTTTAAAACTTCAGGCATTAGCATACCTGTATGGTTTCAGCCAATAACTAGTACATAACTACTTACAATTCACTTTGCCACACTAACATTCCACTACCGTCCTCCATTCTCAGCTGTCTTGTTCTCTGCTTCCTCTGACTTACATTATGAGGTTTCATCCACCTACAGCCATCTCTGGTTTGCATTTTAGGCATTATATGAATGACAAAGAAATTAAGTGCATAAACTGAATTTGTTGGCTGACTTTTGCATACACTCCTACCTTCATACAGTGCCATACATTGTTATCTTCAGTGTTACTTTACTTATCTTTTCCTGATCTGGCCTGAGTCAAACATAAACTCAGTTCTTGCTCCACTACTAAGCTCTTCTCCCTTCTTCATCTTGGTTTCCTTTTGTCTGCTGTCACCTCTCCTTTTCAGGGATCCTTCTGCCTCCTCCATGGTTCTTTCTCTGTGTTTTCCTCTCTAAAATTATCTGGAAAAAACAAGGAGCGTATCACCACTGATGAACAATAAAAATATAAACTTTAATA
Organism: Protopterus annectens; assembly: GCF_019279795.1. Classification (NCBI taxonomy): domain Eukaryota; kingdom Metazoa; phylum Chordata; order Ceratodontiformes; family Protopteridae; genus Protopterus; species Protopterus annectens. The sequence continues at coordinate 59,954,346 of NC_056729.1, read as the reverse complement.
AAAATCCACAGACAACTCAAAAGCAAGACAAGTGCTTTCGGCATAATGCCTTCTTCAGATCCTGATTATTCAGTCCCGACTGTCTTAGCTTTAAAATCATAACTTCCAATCATTAGCCCAAGCATTTGGTCAGATGATTCATTCGTAAAAACAATAAAAGACTGTATTCCATGATCCAATCAATGTCAGATCACTAAAACAAGGAAGTCTGTATTTGGACCAATAAAATAATTCCTTAGTCACTTCCTATATACTGCCTTTCAATAAAAACATACTTCTTCTCCCCAGGATGTCTAGCCAATGGCGTGCATACAAACGCTACACACCTCTTTGCCATCCTATCATGAGTAGATGCTTTTCCCATATCCAATGAACAGCCTCTTAGGGCTCAATCTCTTGCTATTCAATGCTACTTTTATATCCAATGGACAGCCTCTTACGGCTCAGTCTCTTGCTATTCACTGCTTTTGAACAAAAACACACTTATACTGATCTCTCATTTTTACTTTTGTGAACCCGTGCTTAGAGATTACTTCAAAATTATCACTATGATTGTTTATGGCTAAGGAGGCAGTATTTTGAAAGTGGCGAAATCAACAGCCTCTAGACTGGAAGGCAAAGAGATGCCGAAAGTTGATATTTTTGAAGTAATCTCTAAGCACGGGTTCACAAAAGTAAAAATGAGAGATCAGCACAGAAGAGTTTATCAATTATTACTATGTATGAATTATATCAGTAGCTGTTGTTTAGCTTTTTAGTATAATTGCAAAGAAGCATTCTGTGAACACTGTTGTACTCCCTTCCTTTGCCTCCCAGACCTGTAAATCTAATACTGCCAAGTGAACCATTGAGTTTTCTGTACAAGGAGTTCTCTCAATTGATGTTTTCAAGGCCTTTGATTGCCATAAATATGTTTTGATGGATCATCCTGATGCTTTGTTTGTGACATTTGCTTTTTTAATTATTTAATTTGATAACCAGGTAAATGCACTGATCTAAGACTTTTCCAAAGATCAGGCAAGCTGAGCTGGAAGCATATGTGTTGAGAGAGTCTTTCTGGTATTTTCTAGTTTAAACTTAACATTAACACAGGAAAGCTATGATCTTCTTTTGCACCTTATTGTCATTTTGGCATTTTCTGTGCTTTATTGCTTATTTTATTGAATTGTATAACTTTTTTATTGGTTTGTTTGATTATAGTGGCTGGCTATGTGTCTTAAACAGTCACCTGGCTGTTGATGTATCAGACTGGATCTCTGTCATATTAATCAGATATTCTCTCTGTGATTTTATGATTTTATCACCATTTTACATTACATTGCAGTTTTAGTAAAATATCTTATATTGTGATGTATTTTGTAGGCTCTTGTCTGTTTGAGTGGTTAATAGATCCTCCATTTTATCACACCGAATTTTCTCCTTTGGTAATTTATTAGACAGCGTCCCAATTTTGCTAAATAAAATGTTTTCCCTATGACATTCCACACTTTTTCCCAGTTTTATGTTTAATCTTACATTAACTTACAGTGTCAGGTATTTTTTCTAGTCAGAATGAAAATCTGATGAGTGCAGTAGTGATTATATTGTGGCAGTGAAAATGTACTACTATTCCTGAGGGGTGGGCATTATTGGCTGGAGTTTCAGATGCTTTCTTGTTATAGGTTCATAGGTAAATACTAGGCTAGCTGCCCTTGGAGTCCATTTTAAGCCTAGGCAATTTCCTTTTTTTGTGCTTGAAATAACCTAGCCCATTTGATTATAGATCAGCATTACTCATCCCATGGCTGATAATTATGTAGTAACCCTAATAACAATAACTAAGACCATACGATTGATAATTTGAGGGTCCAATGCATAGGATAAAGCATTTAGGAATGGCCTCTGTCTATTAGTAGTACATTAGTAGTGTACTGTGATTATTACAGATTATTTTAATATGACTGGCAATTTCATGTATCACTAAATGAAATCTGAAAGTGGTCCATTAGGGGAATTTATATTTCCAGATCAGCACATACAAATAAATAATAAACGCATAAGCTATGGAAAAAACGGGCACTTCTCAAATAAAATCTAGATTTAAATAAAGTTAAGAATTTCTTATCAGATCTTCCAGACCTGCCTATGAACTCATATTAGATAAAAATGATAATACGGTATTCTTTAACAACATCAGAAAACTGAAAGGAACAGTTATAATCAGGTATATATTATATCAGCTAAATGTAAATACATGGAATACCGCTTCATTGATCCATTTTCAATGAACGCAAAACTCAACAAATGATTGTTACAGTGACATTTTTCCCATGATAAGTAACCAGTGGGCATCTTCAGGAAATTGCCCTTCCCCCACTTTAGTGTGATCTCAGAGATGGTATATTTAGTCCGGGGGTGTGGGTGTAGGTTTTAAATTTTTCTGTTTTTATGCAATCATTATATTGGCCCACTGATTACTTATTGTGGGAAAATTTCACTGTAATGATTGTTCACGGAGTTTACTGAAAATAGGCCGATGAAGAGGTATTCGATGTATTTACATTTTGATGCTATAATATAGACCCTTATAATCATAACATGTTATCAGTGACTCATCAAATGACCATCAAGACACAGGTCATAGCATATTTGTTTGCCGAATAGTTTTGGGCAGACTTCAAAATAAGCAAAGAAATATGTCAGATTGATATAGGAACTGGAGGGAGGGCATTCTTTATTTAACTACCGATATCTCAACTGTAGCCACACAAGAAAATTAAAAACTCTGGTTTCATGGGACCAGATGACTTACATGGTGGTAAAAGTTTCTTATACAGAATCAAAGAAAACCTGACTAAATCCCCATTGATTATCTTAAATAAAATGTTACAATGTGGACATGTACCTGACCTAAGGCAAAAGTATGTAATGGTATATATACTAGTTCAGGACTTGCGACCCATGTGGTAGTGCAAAAAGAGTTTATTTTACTCACACCCGGACTGTTTAAGATCCTTCCACCTGGCTTTCAGAGCTATAGTTAGGCTGTCAAATGCCTTTAACAATTCCCTATTTCAAGTTATTTCACTTCATTGGCTCAGCTTAATTTGAGCTTGCAGCCATTTGCCTAGTAATTTGTGCTGGAAGCAGATGTGTTGACAGAGTTTTTCTGCTATCTCCTAGCTTAAACTTCACATAAAAACAAGAAAGTACTGTTTTATTTTTACACTTTTTGTCATTTTGGTGTTTTCCTTACTGGCTAAAGTTCCAGATTTTAAACAGTCACTTAGTTGTTAGTGATTCAAATTGCACTTTAGTCTAGTTAATCAAAATATTTTCCTTGTGATTTTACAATGTTTTTAATCTTCTTTTTACATTAAATTGAAGAATAATTAAAAATCACTTATATTCTGCATTTTAATGTCACCTGGCTGTTTGTGTAGTTAACAGATCCACCAATTTGTTACACTGAGCATTTTCCTTTGTTAATTTATTCGGTAACATCTCCATTTTGCTAAACAAAGTATTTTCTCTGCGACTTTCCAATCTTTTCCCACTTTTATGTTAATTCATTGATTGCATTACAGTTTCAAGTAGTTTTGTAGTCAGGGTCTAAACGTGATCTTGGCAGTAGTGATTATTCAGTGGCTGGGAATAAATTGCTGCTGTTTCTGAGGGGTGGACATTATTGGCTGGAATTCTAGCCGCTTTCTTATTGATTCTTTCACTTTATCTCCTCCTCTTAGAAGTAGGTGTCGGTGCTTTGCTCAACTCCACACAATGCTGACACAGGCACTTCCAGCTTCAGATTTTCTCTCTCTATTACGAACTTAGTTAATTCATCTTCTAGTTAAAAAGCTGTATTAACCGCAGAATTAAGCAGTACATTGTTGTAGATCAGAAACTGATCTCATAACCAGATTAGACCAAATTACTCACTGCCTACCTAGTTTTGATACTTGAATCTAAATTGTTATGTATATTTATTATTTTACCTCTAAATCAGTTTTCTTAACTAGAAGCCAAACCCGTATTATCTTCTTTTTATTTACCTGTTAAATTGATGTTATAGCTAGGCAAGACTAGTATATTGACTGCATATTGTTACCTTAGTGGTCCGGCTATAATTAATGCATGTCAACAATTTTTCTTGAACTAATACTTTAGTCCAGGAACTAAAACACTATTACATTATTTTATCCTTCAACAAGACATCTCATACCCTTGGCCAGAATGGAAGGTCTGCCATTTAGTCAAGCCTCTGTTGCCAGACTCATAACACTTGAGATATGCAGGTAACATAAGAATTGATTGATGCTCACAGGTAATGATATTTTACTTAACTCATCACTGTGTACTTCTGAGACAAGCAAATATAAAGCCAAATTCAAGGCCACACTCTCACAAACAAATACATTCTGTGAGCACTGCACATACCACACTAAATTATCAAAATACATTCTGTGAGCACTGTACATACCACACTAAATTATCAAAATACATTCTGAGAGTACCGCATATACCACACTAAATTATCAAAATACATTCTGAGCATCACACATGCCACACTAAATTATCATGATACATTCTGAATGCATAGCACATATCAGACTAAATTATTCAAAATGCATCCTGTGAGCACCACTCGTATCACACTAAATTATCAAAATACATCATGTGAGCACCACACTTATCACAGTAAATTAACAAAATACATTCTGTGAACATGGTACATACCAGAATAAATTAGCAAAATGCATTCTGTGAGCACCTCACATACCAAACTAAATTATTATTAAGGCACTAAAAAATTCCTTGCCGAGATGCTATTTACTTGTAGGTGCAAGGCCCAGTGTAAACTAAGTACTGCAATACTGATTAAAGACAATGCAGTTGACAGTCACCAGGCACATTTTAGACAAATTATGCAAAAATCAATCTTCAAACACAGATAGAACTATAATAGTGATTGGTGACCTCATAGTTAAACACACAAACTCAGTACTTAAGAAGCTGGAAAAAAACAGAGTGCCAGTGAGCTGTCTCTCAGGGGACCAAGATTGCAAACATTACAACAGCTATTATTAGAACTATTAGGATCCTGAAACCAGAAAATATGATTATGGCATGATGGTGACCCACGTTGGGGTAAATGACCTGGCACACAAAACTTTGAGGGATATGAAGAGAAACATGACTGAGTACAAATGTCAAAATGTAGAAAAGACCCTAGTATTGTGTGGAATCCTTCCTTCACAAAAAATTATGTTGATATTTAAAGAAAAAGGTGATTTTCTTTAACAATTAGCTAAATCCCTGGTGTTGTTCTAGTGGTAACTAGTATATGCACTTCTCATTTCAAGGTTTTTGTAAGTTGGCAAAAGCTTTTTCTTCTACCATTGTGTCCTTTATAGGCAAAAACCAGCAGGTGGAACTTCCGACCGACCTTCCAAAACAAATGAACCACTGGACAATATTGAAGTGGCTCTAATTAATGTTAAAAGTCTAAATACAAACTGCTGGACCCTGAGACCATTCTGCACTTGGAGGCACATCCATGTATGTGCTGTTATGAAGACCTGGTTTAAGTGCCCGGAGAGTACATTCTCAATAAAAAACTGTGATAGAATATTAATATTTGGTAAGAACTACATTACCTCAAAGAAAATACCTTGGGACCCTCAAATGAAGAATATGGTGATTCAAATCATATTAAATAAGACAAACTACAGGATTATAGCATACTACAGAACCCTCTTCATGATTCCAAAAAATCACACAATATTCCTAAATATTCTTGACAAACTCCCTGTGAAAAACTGAGGGTCTGCCAGCCCAGCCAGATAGAATTTTTTAGATAATTCTATGTCATTGTAAATATTAATATAATCCACAGGCTTGTTTTATAAATGTAAAGAGAACTATATGTTAGGATTAAACTATATGTTGTTCTGAGCTTCAAAAATGTAACCACAGTGTACCCTGCTGGAAGAAAGCTGTTAAAGAATTTTACAACTGTGTTTGAGCTCAAGCTCAGAGACAGGATGTCTGGGCTAGGAAATTCTTTCTATTGTTTTAAGACAAAGATAATTACTAGATTTACATGTAAAGTGTCCTTTATTCCTGTCAGGTGCAAGACTACAAAGATATGTTACATTTTGAGTTGTGTGAGCCTGGGAAACTTCAGCAGATGTGTCACAAATGATGTAATCTGAAATGACTCAGCAGTACTGTGTATTATCAATTTAAGGGCTATCTCAGAAAGAAAGAAGAGCATTTTGTATCTTGTTGTGGATCTAGTAAGAACATCCACTCACCAGCACTTGCTTGCTCTGTATGTAAGTAGTATTTAGAACAGTGATTTCTCATAGAGATAGATAGAAATAGTCACATTAGTCTAGCTGTTTTCTGTATTTATGTCAGATTATCCTACAATATTGTTTTAAAGTATTTCCTGTGATTTCTAAACTCTGTAATGCGTGTGTGTGTCAGCTACTTGGGCAGGGACATGAAGCATTGGTTGGACAGAGAGGGTGCTGGAGGTTCTGGCTTGACCACTCGGCTGAGATCTGTACCCTACAGCTGTGCCAGTGGGGAGTCTTATTGGGGATCTGGAGAGAAAGGGAGAAACCAGCCCCAGACTGACTGTGATCTCTGTGTGCTCTTAAGAGAAATTGTACTTTACTGTGTGTGTACTTGTTATCCTCCCAATGTGCACGCTCCTCACTGGTGCTAGTGGTGAGGATTGAGGGCCCTTGATTACTGGGCCAGTGCACGGGATTCATACTCCCCATATGTAGGAATAGCAACAAACAATGTGACATATGCTCATAAATTCTTAGATTGTATAAACAAGAACTCCCTGGACCACATTGTTAATGAATGTACAAGCAATAGAATAGCTAGTGTGGGGGAAAGGGCAGCTGGCCTTGGAGCAAGGTGTTAAGTGGCAAAACTGGGAGATGCTGATTGATTGGTAGTGCGCACTAATAGTCATCAACTGTGTTTCACCACTTCTGAATGTTGGTACAGAAAATAATTTTGCTACTACTTTTCTCGATTACTGAAGCACTGTGTGGTATAAATTACAGCAAGCAGCTTTGCTGCTGTTTTAAAAATAGAAGCATTGTTTAGTTTTTGCTCCTCCATTAAGGAGCACAAAAAGAGGCTTGGCTTGGCTTGCTGCTTGTTCCACCACTGTAGAGCACTAGCCAGGGAACGGATCTTCTTCTTTTTTTTTTTTTTACTCTTTGGCTGTTGAGGGGCACCAGGTCAGAGAATGGCACAGGGCACTAGATGAGCCAGTTACAGTTCTGCCTACAAGAGAAAAGACTGTACATGACCTGGTCATAACTAACTTAATATCTGTCTGCATCACCCACGAGGTACTCCACACACTGGTCAAGTCAGATTACAATCTAGAAACCATAATCATCAAAACCTTTAAACTGACATAAACAAATATTACAGAAGTCTAAGCCTTTAAATGTATAGATCTCCTAAGATTATGTGATGAAGTCTCTAAATCTGAGTATAGTGCTATTACTCATAGTGTTGATACTACAAAGAGTTACCTATAAAATGTCTACTCACATCTGACCAAATGTATCAAATTGTCTGCCCGAACTAAATTCAAGCAAATGGGAAGGTTTAAAGGCAAACCAGTGTTGTGGCCCTCAGTCATTAATAAATTATGTAATAAAAGGGAGAAACTCCTAAACCAATCAGCAGTATAAATATCACACAAATTAAGGAAAACATCAAGAAAAACAAATGCATCTGATGAACCGAAACTAGCATACAACAACAAAAAGCAGTTGCAAACACTTCTTTAGTCATGCCATAAATATAAGGAATAACACCCAACATTGATCTGAGCATATCTATAACTACTCCAGTCTAGTGCATATTGCTAACATACTGGCAGATAAATTTAGTGTCTTTTCCCCAGAGACATCTATCCCAAACCCACCTATCCCTGATGAAATCAAGCCACCAGTCATCATAAAAGAGCATGTCTCTAACCCTAAAATTTAACTTAGAGTGTGTTAGTACTGATTTTAATGTCCTGTTGTGTGTTGTGGTAATTTTGCATCGAAAACTGGACCAATTGGTTCTGCCTGATAAGAGAAGTGGCTACTGCTGTTCTTTCAGGCCCGAGTTACTGTTGGTTACTTAGCAGTGTTTACTTTCATTGGCCTGTATGCTTTTGTGGTTTGCTTTAAACTTGTGCTTGTAGATGCCACCACTCTGCTATGTTGGTCTGTAACATCACCCGTATGACTTCAACTCTTGTCACTGGATTTGATATGAAAAACTGTCCCACAGCATCTGGTATGTAATCTTTTAAGTTATGCCATATGTTAGCATGCACTAGTTCTGATTTAACAGTCTTGTTTTGTGCTGTAATTTCGCATGTGGAAACTGTTCTAGCTAGTTCTCTCACATGAGAGAAGGGCCTACTGCAGTCATTTATTTCCTGTTAACATTAACAAGCTTGTGTGTTCTTATGGTCTGCTTTAAACATGTTGAGGACAGCACTACTCTTTTGTGCTTTGTTGTGATATTAACTATCTGCTCTGAACTCTACAGCTGCATTTGGCTTGAACAACAATCCCACTGCACCTAGGAAGTGCTGAAGTGAGCACAGCAGGTCAGCTGAATATACAACAGAGAATCAGCATGCATATATCAGTAGCAAGTATTCATCCTAGTAAATGTTCTAATCCTCCCAACCCCTGTTCCCCTGAATAGTGCACCCTAGTTCTTACATGTGACTGGCTGCTCTTGGTTAAGTGACCAGTTCTGTGCAACACCTTCTGTCCTGTAGAGATGTTGGATTTAACATTGCTAATTCTTATTCCCTGCTGTGCATTTCTCAAATGTGGTTATTTACTGCCCTGCTATATTGCACTTTTACTGTGATATCATCACACATCGTGTTACATTACTTCTCCTTTTCTGTACTAAATTTATTACTGTGGCATCTGAGCTTGCTGAGTATGCCTCAGGTGTCGAGCTTTAATTCCCATATCTATTGCTGTGTCTTTTGCCCATCTTATTATCTGTGTCATGCAATCCTGTAACATTTTCCATATTGTATTACCCAAAACATGAGGTCTTGGAAGCAGTTGCAATTGTGACTTCTGGACTGCTTTTCTGTGGTAATACTGCTAAAATTCTTTGCTCATAAATTCTAGACAAAGCCAAAAATAAAGGGGGGAACAAAGGCCCAAAATCAGAATGAAGTTTTAAATATTACTCTAATTCACTTAAAAAGGTAATAATAATGACATTTTCTGAACAATAAGTGTGAAACTGTAATATCTGGCATTATTAACTGACTTTATTTATTGACTGTAATCATCTGAGCTGTTGGCTGCTATGATTTACCTGCGAAAATCAACTGGACACACAAGTTGATTTAAGTATACTTTTCTCTGCACTTTGTTTATTTAAGATTAGTTATTTGTTTCATTGAATATTAATTGAATATTGTGGTCTCTGTCTTTTTGCAGTTAGTTTGCCAGAAGTGTGAAAAGTGTAGCCATCTGGGTTCATAGGAGGTTGTTACTCTGCTTTTGAAACTCTGTATTAACTCTTAGCCTGGGGGCTTCTGTTTACATTGTAATCAGTGTTGGTCACATTTCTGTGAATCATTTCTGCTCATCATCTGAGCTGTTGGCTGCTGTGATTTACCTGTGAAAATCAACCTGACACAAACTGATTTAAGTATACTTTTCTCTGAACTTTGCTTATTTAAGATATTTGTTTTATTGAATATTGTAGTCTCTGTCTTGCTGCAGTTAGTTTCCCACCCCCTCTCTGTTCCTCTTGTGGTGTTAATCTTGGTGGCATTTGGAATTGCCCACCCCTGCTGTAAATTTGTGTTTGGACACTCCTCCTGGGCCCATCTCATTTGCCCACTCAGCTGAGTACAGTGAGATCATATTTTGATTTCAGACATTCCTACCAACCACATCTACTCTGATGTGTATAGAGAGACCACTTGGGAAAGACATCCCCTATAGTATCTATCTATCTTAATCTGCTCTGTTTCTTCCCTCTCCACTTAAAAAAATTTATACTTTCTTCATAGGTTCATAGGTTCATAGGTTCATACTAGGCTATCTGCCCTAGGGCATTTATAAGCCTAGCCAGAATGTGTTTGGCTTTCGCCACCCATTTTAAATTTATTTTGCTATGCCCTTTTTCGAGGTTAGTATACTGTGCCTCTGTCTAACAGTGACACAGAAGTGATACCCGGGGTAAACCTACGATCTCCCATCCACTCATCAAGATTCCTCTTGAAGAGAGTCAATGAGGGACTCTGCCTAACCTGGACTGGGATTTTATTCCAGAGTGAAGGGAGCCTCTGGGTTATGAATCTGTCCCTCCAGCATGTCCTATTTATTTCAGTGCTGAGGTTCAAGTCTCTCGAGCGTAGCTCGATGGGATTTGGATTTTCTGAGGTGCAGCATGTCCATTAATTCCGGGTTGGACATGGCTTTATACGTCAGGCACAGATCGCCTCTGAACAGGTGGTATGCCACTGAGTAGAACTGGAGTTTCTTTAACCGGGCAGCATATGGCATCTGTTTGAGCCCTTTGATCCTCTTGGTGAGGTACTTTTGGGGTCTTTCCAGTTGCTGCAGGTGTCTGGTAAGGTACATCCCAAAAGGGGCATTGCACTCAATTATGGGCCTGATGAGGGATGAGTAAAGAGGCACGATGACGTCCCCTGATCTAGATGTGAATCCCTTCATGATTAGGTGGGCTATTTAAAATGTTTTTCTAACCACTTTGGCCAAATGAGAGATTGCTATCAACTTGGGTCCCCAGGTCCCTAATTACTTCTTCTGTACTTAATGGATTACCACCTATGTGGTAATTTGTGGGCACTTTGTTTTTGCCAAAGGGGATGACTATACACTTTTTGGCATTTAGCTTGAGGCCATGGCTCTGGCACCAGTTGTCTGTTTCTATGAGGCCCTTTTGGAGGATGCTTGTGTCGGCTGGAGAGTCGATTATGGCGCCCAGTTTGCAGTCATCTGCGAACTTGGTCAGCCACAGTCCTTCCATGTTGGCCTGTACCTCCGAGAAATATATACCGAACAAGAGAGGTCCCAGGACTGAGCCTTGTGGGACACCACTTGTAACTGGTTTGGAGTCTGACATGGCTCCAGCAATTCTAACCATGTGGGTTCTGTCCTTGAGCCAGTTTGCAACATAGGGGTTTATATTTAAGCTGGTGAGCTTATCTATAATGCCCGAGTGGGGTATTGTATCGAAGGCTTTTGCGAGGTCCAGGTGGGCTGTGTGGACCACCTTCCCCTCGTCAATGGCCTTGGTGACTGTTTCAAAGAAATCAACCAGGTTTATGAGGCAGGATCTGCCCTTAAAAAAGCCGAACTGGGTAGGATCCAGTGTTTGTAGGTCCCCAATATCTTTATTTATGAGGTCCATGATGATCCTTTCCATAGCTTTGCAGACCAAGCTAGTCAGGCTTATGGGGCGATAGTTTCCAGGATCCGTTGAGGCACCACCTTTATGGAGAGGGACCACTGTTGCTGTACACCACTTTTTGGGCACATATCCTGTAGTAAGGCTGAGATTGAACAGTAGTTTTATGTTTGGGTTTAGCTCTTCTTGGAGTTCATGTAGGACACAGCCCGGGACACCGTCTGGTCCCATTGATGCTGTGTTTTTTGCTTTGGAGAGGCCGGCTCTTACCTGAGCATCTGAGATGTCAGGGGGGCAGCACTCCGCTGAGATAGTTATTTGCCCTTTTGGTGGGGAGGGGGGACGTTTGCGCTGAACCTGGCAGCTAGGATCTTGGCAATGTCTGTGGGTTCGTGTATTTTTGTCATTTTGGACTAATTCTGAGCATATCTGGGAATTACCACCCAGGTTCTTAACATAACTAAAGAAAGCCTTGTGATTATCCTTAGTGTCCTGTGCAATTTTTCTCTCAAAGCTGGCCTTAGACAATTTTATGTGTGCCCGTAGTTTTTTCCCAATACTGATCAGTCATGCTTTCCCTCTTTGGGTTTTTGCTCTATCATTTAGTAGCTTCCTCCTTCTATTGTATAGTTTGTTTATGGCTGGGGTCCACCAGACAGGACATCTGCCTTTGGAGGATTGGGTCTTGGTTTTATTTGGTATCGCATGATCCATGCATTCCTGAAGGTGTTCATAGAATGCGTTTATAAAGGATTCTGCGGTCTGGGCTGTATTTTCCACAGGCCCGGGGGCTTTGAAGGATTCCACCTCAGTTTTGAGGAGTGTGAAATTTGCTTTAGAGAAGTTTTTCACTGTGGTTTTCTGGGCAGGGGGTGGGGTCGGGATGTGAATATCCAGTGAGATTAGTTTATGGTCTGATCTTACCAGTGAGGGATACACTTCTGGTCTGGAGCATAGAGTCCCCATGTTGGTGATGATCAGGTCCAGTATGTTTTCCCCTCTTGTGGGAGTGGTAACAAGTTGTTCCATAGCATTTGAGTTTATAAATTCTAGGAACCTTTGGGCTAGGGTGTTGGAGCTAGAGTAATGCTCCCAGTCTATGTTTGGGTAGTTGAAGTCGCCCAATATAATGGTGTTTGGAGAGACCTTCATATTTTCCAGTGTTCTCAGGAAGGCCGAGTGGGGTTCCTGGGTTTGGGAGGGTGGTCTGTAGCAGGCTATAAACTGGAAGGCAGTTTTACCCACTGTTAGTTGCACATGGATAGTCTCTGATGCTTCGTGCTTTGCCACCAACCTGGAGGTGTGGGTATCTTTGATGAATATCGATACTCCCCCTCCTTTTGTGGTTCAGTCCAAGTTTTGGGGCCGAAAAGCATGGTATGAGGTATAACCTGGTAGTGCTGGGGTGCTCTCGGGAGCCATGAACCAGGTTTCTGTTACTGCACAGATATCGATGTTCTCCATGCTAAGGAGAGTTTTGAGTGCGTGCATCTTGAGGTTTAGACTTCTGGCTTTGAGTAGCATTACTCTTAGTTTCTTATCCCTTGTGATACCTATGGAGGTGGGTTTGTCTTTTGAGCCTTGCCTAAAAAGGCACTATGGGGTAGCAAGAGCCTTTGCCAATATCCAAAGCCCAGGGTGACAGGTGCAAGCCGTCCCTAGCGAAGCATCGTGGCTTGTCGAGCATATCATCCCAAGCTGACAGGCATTGGATCCCCTTTGAATGACACCAGTACTTAAGCCAATTGTTGAAATTGATCATCTTGTCTTCATATTGTGGCATCATTCTTGGTGAGGGTAAGATGCTACTCAAGGTCAGGGTCATACCGGCCTGGGCTACATGCTCAGAGAGCTCCTTTATGTCTCTTTTCATGTAGTCCAGGGAGGTACGTCTCAGGTCATTCACACCAGCATGGACAATGACTGAGTCAAATTTGTACTTGCCTTGGAGTGACCTGAGTGCTTGTGTTATGTGGCGGATCCTAGCGCCCGACAGGCTGCTCACCGTGACCCTCTCCTTGTTCAGCCTGGTGAGCAGGACGTCAGTGTGCCTGACGATAGAGTCACCTATTACAAGTGTATCAGGTGTGTTGTTTAGTCTTAAGGGCTGTGACTGTTCAGCACACTGGCTTTGTGAGATATGTGTTGCACGTGTTTTGTTTTGGGGTAGCGGCTGCTTGGGTGTCTGCTTTGGAGGTCTCTGCTGCTTCAGCAGATCTTTATTTAGAGCCTCCGAGTATGTTTTTCTGTGATTATGTGTTTGGTTTGCTGTTGTGGTAGGTCTATGTGAGACTGGAATTGTAGTGAGTGTGGTTTCCTTCTCCTCCTGACTGGTTATGCCAGTACTGAGTTGAGAGAGCTTAGCCTCCAGTTTGGCTATATGGTTGCATCTCTCACATGTGTTGGAATTTGTTGGGAGGAGGAGAGGGTAGTCTGTGTACATGAGGCAGTTGTAACATTGCCTCAAGATTCCCAGATTCACCAGCTGGACCAGAGAGGAGATTGACAACTGACCTTTGGACATGCTAGAATAATATTGGGAATTCCTTAATAATTGAAAACCAGGGCCAGTGGGGAGTGAGGGTGTAGTGCTTTTAATTTTTAGTGCTGACTTATATAATTGCTTTAGTGAGCAAGTGCCAGGTAACTTAAGTGCAATGTGTTACAGGTAACTTAAATGCAAAAATGACAAACAGTAACTTTCTTTCAAGTGAAACAAGGAAATAAGTATACAGTAAGCAATGCAGATATCTCTCAGCTGCTCTTATTTAACTGTATCCTACCTTATTACCTTAATTTGTTGTTCTGTGTTCTCTTAAGTGTTCAAGTGCTCTTATTCTGCACTTAGTGCCTCCATTTTGATTTTTTCATAACTTACTGCTCTCTGCACATGTTTTTTGTTGTTTCTAATTTATCTGCATTGATTTGCACTGTATTTGCCTTGCCTTAATATTGCTACACACTCAAGTGTTCTAGCTTGTACTGCATTTAAAGTGTTTTTGCTACTGTTTTAAATGCTTGTCTGCAAATAAATAAATAAATAAATAAATAAATAAATAAATAAAATAAAAAAGTTCTAAGCTTGTTTCCCATCTTTCCTGTAACTAGCCTAGTCCAGATACAGATTTGCTGTATCCAGGACTGTTTTGTAAGTGTCTGAGCTCCCCAGACCTTTCTTAGGTTCATAGGTTGATAGGTTGGTACTAGGCTATCAGCCCTAGGGCCTATACAAGCCTAGCCATAACAATTCCCTGGTCATTTCTTCCCACATTATTTACTTTCCTGGACCCCTGTCTAGCAGGGTGACTGACGTGATCCCTGGGGTGAATTTCCTTTCTCCCATCCAATCGTCAAGGTTCCTCTTGAAGAGGTCCAAAGAGGCACTCTGCTTGACATGTATGGGCAATCTATTCCAGAGTCTGGGGAGTCTCTGGGTCAGGAACCTATCCCTCCAGCATGTTTTGTTTATTGTGATGACAAGGTTTAGATCCCTGGAGCGTGTACCTCTGAGGGATTGGGATTTCTTTAAGTGTAGCATGTCCAACAGCTCTGGGTTTGACATGGCCTTGTATGTTAAGCAGAGATCGCCTCTGAGTAGACGATATGCGACAGAGTATAGCTGGAGTTTTTAAGGCGGTCAGCGTAGGGCATCTGCTTTAGGCCTGTGATTCTTTTAGTGAGGTATTTCTGAGGCCTTTCCAGTTGTTGCAGATGTCTTGAGAGGTACATACCAAATGGGGCGTTGTATTCTATAATGGGTCTAATGAGGGATGAGTACAGTGGGACAATGACCTCCTTTTTTCTGGATGAAAAGCCCTTCGTGATGAGGTGTGCCACATAGAAGGATTTCCTGACTGTTGTGGCGATGTGGTTATCGAAGGTGAGACCACTGTCCACCTGTGTCCCTAAGTCTCTTATCACACTTTCTGTGTTTAGTGTACTGCCACCTATATGGTAATTCATGGATACATGTTTTTCCCAAAGGGGATAACAATACATTTCTTGGCATTGAGCTTGAGCCCATGGCTCTGGCACCAAGCATCTGTTTCTGTAAGGCCCTTTTGCAGAGTATCCACATCATTTCGGGATTCAATAATGGCTCCCAGTTTGCAGTCATCTGCAAACTTTGTTAGCCAGAGTCCCTTAGTGTTGACCTGTACTTCAGAGAAGTAGATGCCAAACAAGAGCGGCCCCAGGACTGAACCCTGAGGTACTCCACTTGTCACTTGTCACTTGTCTGGAGCTGGATTTGGAGTCGGCTACTTTTACAGTGTGGGTTCTATCAGTAAGCCATTTAGCAACCCATTGGGTGACATAGGGATTAATGCCCAACTTAATAAGTTTATCTATGATTCCAGAGTGGGGGATGGTGTCAAAGGCCTTGGCAAGGTCCAGATAGGCTGTGTGGACCACCTTACCCTTGTCCATGGCTCTGGAGACTGATTCAAAGAAGTCAATCAGGTTCAGGAGACAAGATCGGCCCTTCACAAACCCAAACTGGGTGGGGTCCAGTGTTTGAAGGTTGCCAATGTCTTTGTTTATAAGTTCCATGATAATACACTCCATGGCCTTGCAGATAAGGCTTGTCAGACTGATGGGATGGTAGTTTCCGGGATCCAAGGTGGATCCCCCCTTGTGGATTGGGATAACTGTAGCTCTGCGCCACTCAGTGGGCACGAAACCTGAGGTGAGGCTATGATTAAACATGACACTTAGGTGAGGTGCCAGTTCATATTGTAGTTCATGTAGTACACAGCCCGGGATGTCATCTGGTCCCATGGATGCTGTATTCTTGGCTTTAGAGAGTGCGTTTTGTACCTGTGTGGCCCATTATTACTGAAATTTGGCAATCTTCCGGTATTGAGATGGGCCATTTAGGGGGTGAGAGGGTGGTGAAGTTGGCACTGAATCGATCTGCCAGGATATTGGCAATATCCTTCGGATCAGTACATTTAATGCCATTCTGTTTTAGCTCAGAGCAGATCTGAGCATTGCCATTTAGATTCTTGACATAGTTATAGAATGCTTTGTGGTTGTCTTTGGAATCTTTGGCAATTTTATTTTCGTAACTAGCTTTGGAGGATTTTATGAGGCATCTCAGTTTCTTACTGAGGCTAGTAAGGAGTTTTTACATCCTGGGATTTTCCTCTTTTCTGCAAAAGTTTCTTCCTTTTGTTGTAAAGTTTGTTTATGGCAGGGGACCACCAGATTGGCTTCCTTTTTGGATGAGAGCATTTTGGTTCTATTTGGGATGGCACGATTCATGCATGAGTGGATGTGCTCGTACAGTGCCTTAGTGTAGGATTCAGCAGTTGAACTTTCAGTTCCGTCTGCATGGGTGTCATGAAGTTTGTCACTTCTGACTTGAGTAGCATGAAGTTGGCTTTGGAGAAGTTTTTATGGTGGTTTCTTTACTGGGGGTGGGGTGGGATGTGGATGTTAAGGGTGATTAGCTTATGGTCAGACCTGACTAACGAGGGGTGACCATAGGTATGGAGCATTGATTTCCCATGTTGGTAATGACCAGGTCTAGGATATTGGAGCCCCTGGTGGGACTATGGATTAGTTGATCCAGGGCGTTGGAATTTATGAATTCCAAGAACCGCTAAAGGTGTTGGGACATGAGTAGTTTTCCCAGTTAATGGCAGGGTAGTTAAAATCACTCAGTATTAGGGTGTTTGGTTCTATCTTAATATTTTCCAGTATGTTTAGAAAGGTGTAGTGAGAATCTTGGGGTATGGAGGGGGATCTGTACAAGCTACAATTTGGATTGCAGTCTTACCTAGTGTTAGCTGCACTTGGAGAATTTCAGACACATAGTGTTGGTCAACTAGCCTGGTGGTGTGAATATCCTTGGTGAATATTGATACTCCTCCACCTTTAGTGTTTCGGTCCTGGTTTGGTGGCCGAAAAGTGTGGTAAGAGTTGTAGCCTGGTATTGCAGGGGTGCTCTCTGGAGCCTTGAACCAGGTCTCAGTTACTGCACAGATATCGATGTTCTCCATTTTTAGGAGTGCCTTGAGAGAGTGCATTTTGAGGTTTAGACTTCTAGCATTGAGTAGCATTACCTTCAGATTTTGCATGCTTGTACCTGTTACGGTGGTGGTTTTGTCCTTTGAAGTTTGCCTAAAAAAGGCACTATAGGGGTGGCAAGAGCCTTAGCCAGTAACCTGAATCCCAGGGGCGACAGGTGCAGACCATCTCTGGCAAAGCATTGTGGTCTGTCAATCATGTCATCCCAGGTTGTAGGCAAGCCTTCAAGCTTATCAGTGGGAGTGGTAAGCACTAGGTAGTCTATTTACCACAAGAGGAGTGGTTTCTGGTCCAGAAATTGTAGTTTATTGGCCGTTTGGACAGTTTTTCCATCTCTTTCAACTTTCTGGTTTAAAAGCCCATGTTTACATGGGTTTGTTCTTGTTTAAGCTCCATGGATCCAGTTTTGGCATCCTGCAGACTTGGAAACTCAATGGCAAAACAGACTAGATAAAACCAAAAAGCTATTTATTAAAAACACTTAAAGCAAATCCTGCAGACTACAAGAGCAACAGAAAGGGGAAAATAGATACTCTAAGTGCCTCCATTTTGATTTTTTTTCACAATTTACTGCTATCTGCACTCGTTTTTTGTCATTTTTAATTTATCTGCATTTATTTAAACTGTAGTTGCCGTAATATTGCTACACACTCATGTGCTAGCTTGTACTGCATTTAAAGTGTTTTTGCTACTATTCTAATTGCTTTTCTGCAAAAAAAAGTTCTAAGCTTGTTTCCCACCTTTCCTGTAACTAGACTAGTCCAGATACAGATTTGCTGTGTCCAGGACTGTTTTGTAAGTTTCTGAGCCCCCCCAGACCTTTTTGTGTTGGAGGGAAGCCTTCTAGCTTATCAGTGGGAATTAAAAGCACTAGGTAGCCTATCTACCCGAAGAGGAGTGGTTTCTGGTCCAGAAATTGTAGTTTACTGGCCATTTGGGCATTTTTTCCATCCCTTTCAACTTTCTGGTTTAAAGGCCTGTGTTTGCATGGGTTTGTGCTGGTTTACGCTCACCGGATCCAGTTTTGGCATCCTGCAGACTACAAGAGCAACAGAAAGAAGAATGAAATACTCTAAGTGCCTCCATTTTGACTTTTTTCATAATTTACTACTCTCTGCACTTATTTTTTGTCATTTTTAATTTATCTGCATTTACTTAAACTGAACTTGCCTTAATATTGCAGCACACTCAAGTGTGCTAGCTCATACTGCATTTAAAATGTTTTTGCTACTGTTTTAACTGCTTTTCTGAAAAAAAACAAAAGTTGTAATCTTGTTTCCCGTCTTTCCTGTAACTAGTCTAGTCCAGATACAGACTTGCTGTATCCAAGACTGTTTTGTAAGTTTCTGAGCCCCCCAGAGCTTTCTGTGTTTGAGGCAAGCCCTTTTGCTTATCAGTGGGAGTGGTAAGCACTAGGTAGCCTGCAAGGGGATTTTTGCAGGGGTGCAAACCCAGAGCCCCACCCACATAGCTCACCCCGCCCCCTGTCAACACAGCCCCGCCCAAGTCCACCCACCCAAGCCCCGCCCACACAGCCATTCCAGTGTCCCATTACTTGGCTATTTCTCCCCATTTACTGTAGACACTGTTCAAATCTGTGTGCATACTGTGTTATGCTTTAGTTCTACAATGATTACAGGCAGTTGGATTTAAATTTACAACTTTTATTTCAAACATTATAGCCCAAACACTGAGACATTTACTAAACCTAAACAAAGCAATAGTCTTGCAATGAAAACAGACTTGGCATTAAAGCTTCTCTACTTTTGAAACTCACATTCAATGAAACGGCATTGAAACCCACATTCAAAGAAAATGCATCTGGCCAGTGGCAGGTTATTTACCTTTGAACTGTTTTCAACAATAGGCTCCTTGCACACCGTTAGGGCCATGCAAAAGTTATTTGATTTACCTGATTGTATTAATTATAATATATAATTGAATTATATCCCTTGTATTATACAGCAACACTTGTATATTTCAGTGTTTCATCTACAAATTCAGTGCCTGCTGCCGTCAAAGAATAAATTGCCTATGTTAAATTAAAAAATGGTAAACTGGTATATTGCAATAGAAAATGGATGACAAGCTGAAAACAGGTTCATAGTTATTAGGCATCTCATCCAAAGGAGGACATCCTGAGGACTGCAGCATACAAATGTATATGCTGTAGGAATAGAACCTCAAGCCTTTACATTAAGATGCAAGTATTCTACTTGTGGTGCTACTAACATAGCTTTAAAACTTTATACCACAATAGAGATACCATTTGCTAAACAAAATGGTTGCACATTGTAAATAGACTTGGCATGAGCAGCAGTGAACCGCTTCCTTAAAACTCACAGTTCCTTGAAAATGCACTTGAAAATTCCACCTGCTAACTCTAACTTGGGCATTTCACTTTCTCTCTCTTACAAAGATACCACACCCTCAAGGCTTCACCCTTAGTGCAAGAAATCTTGACAAAGCCTAAAATAAATAGGGACAAATTATAAATATGGCTCTCAGAAAATTGCAAGAGTAACAGGATTTGTGTTAGTATGCATTTTTCTAAATGACATGACATCTAAAACTGAAATGTCTCATTATTTAGCAACTTCAATCCTTTTTAAGAGGAATATGGGGCAAAAATCTGGACAGCTGAGGGGTATGCTACCTCCCTCTTATACACACACCAAATAATTCTGGTCAGACTTGAATTAGTTCTGGGCAGGTTGCACTGAACGGCACCGTGCTTGATCTGAAGTGGGTGAAATCCTGGTGGCTAGTGATTGCAGCTCAGCAATGTAGAGCATTAAAGCATTTTTAGCAGAGCATTGTTTCATCACTACCTATTGTGTTTGCACATAAGCTATAGTCATTTCAAACATTTGCCTTTTTTTGATTACTACAGAGTACATTTACCCACCAGAGCTATTGTGTTTTGACTTCATTGTGGAGCTAGTTGTTGCAGGGCTTGGCTTTTAAGTAAGGTAGCAATGCTTATTTACCATATACCATTAAAGCCACCCAACTACAAGTGTACTAACACACAGACACTGGTCTCCAATAAAATGTAATGAGCTTCTGAAAATACTGTAATCCTGTCCTTTTATTACAAATACTGTCATATGCATTTCAATACCCAAGGCTTATACATTATCTAGCTATGTAAATATTCTCTGCATGGCAACAACGAAAAGGCTTTCAATGCTAGCAATTCTTTAACAATATGCTTACTAAAGCTTACTTGCATCTTACAATGTCCGACAAGCTTACTAAAGCTTACTTGCATCTTACAATCTCCGACAAGCTTACCTGATGTTCATTAAACCATGGCTACTTAGAGCAACAGGACACTGTGATAGCATGCAGTTCCTGAATAATAAGAAGCACAAATCAACAGTATAAAAATCTGATAGAAAACCAGAACATTTTGCAAAATCAAGGACAGATGAAAAGCCACGGTCATATTTGTGATCTACCTTGGATGGGGGAATACTCTGCACACTTACTGCATAACTGCTTCTTGCCTTCCTTGGACACATCCCGAGCCACTACAATGGGGGCTGGGGTGCAATAAGTATGTTATAATTTGAAGGCTCTGACACTCCTACCTCTCAACTTCAGAGCAAGAAATCTGGACAAAGCCATACATAGAACTAGAAGTGGGACACAGGCCCAAAAATAAGGCCAATTTTTAAATATTGCTCTTATTAACTTAATAGAACAGGTAGATCTTGCATTAGTACAAATTTTCTGAAGGGTATAAAATCTGAAACTCAAATGTCTGCCATTATTTTCTAACTTCAATCTTTAATGACTTGCCACTAATTTGCCAGAAACCACAATTTTATGAAAAACAGACCAAAATGTGATGCAAAATACCTGTCAAAAAGGGACACCTTTTAATATTAACAGTTAACTTGAAGCAGCTAACAAAATAAGAGCATCCACATGCATTTCTGAAATAAAGGTAATCTACAACTGATCATTACAGTTATAATTGTAAACCCTCCACATTTTCTTCCAAAATTGCCATTTTGGAGGAGGCATTATTAGGGAGAGCAACATTTTGAGCCAGAATTGGGGACAATTGAGATGTTTGGATATTCCTAATCTACAAAGTGATTTGCACGTACCTCTCAACCTCTTAATGCAGGAAATCTGAACAAGGCCAAATATATTGGGGAACATAGAAACACTACTAAAAATTGCTCTTGTATAAACTTAGACAGTCTTGCATTAGCATGCATTTTCTGAAGGTTATGACATCTGAAACTCAATGTCTGTCATTTAATGGCTTCATTCCTAAATGATTTGCTAGAAAACCACAAATTTTGAGAAACAAACCAAAAATAAGCAGTAAATATCTATTAATTCTGCAAACATATGGACAACTGAGAGGTATAGTTCAACCAGGGCTGTCTGAGTTTGCCACCCCCTCACAAAATCATGGTCAAATGGAGCCTCCCCCCCTGCAGCCTTTCCAATGTCCCATTCCTTGGTTATTTTGCCCCATTTACCATAAACACTAATGTGCATACTGCTTTACTTCTATGATTTAGGATTTCATTTGAAAGTTTTATTTTGCATTTTACAGCACAAACCCTAATACATATCTGTTAAAGCAATGCAGTCTCAATGAAAATAGACTAACATTAATACTTCTCTGCCCTTGAAACTCACATGCATTGAAACAGCACGAAACCCACTTTCAGAGAAAATACATTTTGCCAATTGCAAATATTAACTCTGGGCTGTCTTCAAAATCATAGGCCCCTCGAACATAACATACACATGCTCTTTGATACACCTTCCTGACTGTATTACATTATATTCCTTGTACAATACAGTACAGTTGTTAAAGGGCATTTTAAATTTATTGTTTTGAAAATTTTCCAGTAAACAAAGAAACAAAAAGCATCCACCAATGACAAAATTGCCCAATTCAGAACATTTCCATCATAAAGTCTGCTCAAGTCCACCGGTATCAGTAAAAAATATACACAATCTCTGTAGTAAAATCCACATTGAAGAAATTTGTAACTAATAGAGGTTGCTGCTAGCAAACACTTTATATGTCATTATTTAATCTACAAATAAAGTGTCCGTTACCCTTGAAGAATAAATTGCCTTTGTTGCATGCAGTAAAATGAAAAGCTAGTAATACTGCAATAGAGAATGGATAGCAAACTGTTAACAGGTTCATAGTTACTAGGTATCTTTGCCAAAAGGACTGCAGCATCCACCCCCTTTACAACACAATACAGCATCAAATGTGTAACTAATAGAGGTTGCTGCTAGCAAACACTTTATATGTCATTATCTAATCTACAAATAAAGTGCCCGTTACCCTTGAAGAATAAATTGCCTTTGTTGCATGCAGTAAAATGAAAAGCTAGTAATACCGCAATAGAGAATGGATAGCAAACTGTTAACAGGTTCATAGTTACTAGGTATCTTTGCCAAAAGGACTGTAGCATCCACCCCCTTTACAACACAATACAGCATCAGCAATGCATTTACCTACTGCAGGAGTAGAACCCACAGCCTTCAGCATCTAAAGCAAGTACACTATCTGTTGTGCTATTAATGTAAGCAGACTAAACATAATCAGCACTAAACTTTTGCTCCCCTGCAGCTCTCAGCTCCTTGTAAAATCTACTCGACACTCAGCTGTATCTCTGAACTTTCCAGCACAAGAAATCTGGAAAAAAACGAAATTTATTGGGGCAAAGGCCAAACAACAGGGACACATTTTAAACATTGCTTGTATAATGTTTGAAAGTTGCTAGAATAAAATGCTGCATTACCACCATACATTTCACTGCCACGTCTTGAACCCAGGGGACCCCATGCAAAAGTCAAAGCAACATACCACTACACCAAATCAGCTGTTTTGTGAAAGAGGAAGACTGAAACTTTACCATTTAGTGAATTCAGTTCTCACCATAGCACAGCTGTCAACCTCTTAGCACAAAAGACCTGAACAAAGCCAATAATGGGTGACTACAACCACCAAACATTCAGTGAATTCAGTTCTCACCATAGCTCTCAACCTCTTAGCAAATAACACCGGACAAAGCCAGTAATGATAGAATATAGCCCCAAACATTTTCAGTGAAATCAGTTCTTACCATAGCTCTCAACATTAGCAAAACCTGGATGAAGCCAATAAATACCTGGATGAAGCCAATAAATACCTGAACAAAGTCAATACTGGGTGAATACAGCCCCTAAACATATTCAGTGAATTCAATTCTTACCATAACTCTCAACCCTACCACAAAACCTGGATGAAGCCAATAATGGGAATACAGTCCCAAACACAGGGATATATTTCAAATATCCATCTTGTACACTTAGAAAATTGCTAGAATAAAAGCTTGCTTTTGTTACCATACACTTTCTGAAGAAAAGAAGTCCAATATTGAAATGTGTCCATTTACATTTATTAACCAGGAAAGTCTGACTTTGAAAAAAAAGCAAATTTTTTTAGCAGAGGCCCAGGGAGAAACACTCCAGACAGCCAAGAATAAAACCAAATAATAACACTTAGCTGTCAGGCAACAAGGACACAAATGCAGAAACCACAGATTTTATGAAGAACAGAAAAGGTATGAGGGAAAATCCTGCAATATTTTTACAAATGGTGGTGGGTAGGGAATTCAGGCTCTTGCCACTTGGGCCCAAGGTACAGGGTTCAAGCCTTATTCTCTACCCACCACCATGTACACCTGGGGCATTTTACACACACACACACACACACACACTGAACATGGGTCCCATCTTCCGTTCCTGAATGATCCGTCTGAGTCCCCGCTACCGGTGTCCCATCGTCTGTTCCCGCTCGACTAACCTGTCTAAGTTCCCGCTTTCATAGCGATGATGTCAGCTCATCTAAGTTCCCGCGATGATGTCAGCACGCCTACCCGCGATCTTCTTAAAGAAGAACGCACAAAAAAAACCTTTGTTTGAAATGATGCTCTAGTCAGCCGATTCCAGGGGGGTGCAAGTGCCCCTTGGTAGCCTGGTAAGCACTAGGTAGCCTATCAACCACAATAGGAGTGGTTTCTGGCCCAGAAATTGTAGTTTATTGGCCATTTGGGCAGTTTTTCTGTCTCTTTCAACTTTCTGGTTTAAAAGTCCGTGTTTATGTGGGTTTGGGCTTGTTTAAGTTCCGTGAATCCAGTTTTGGCATTCTGCAGACTACAAGAGCAACAGGAAGGAGAAAAAAGATACTCCAAGTGCCTCCATTTAGATTTTTTTCATAATTTACTGCTCTCTGCACTTTTTTGTCATTTTTTAATTTATCTGCATTTATTTAAGCTGTAGTTGCCTTAATATTGCTACACACTCAAGTGTGCTAGCTTGTACTGCATTTAAAGTATTTTTGCTATTGTTCTTTCTAACTGCTTTTCTGCAAAAAAAAAGGTTCTAAGCTTGTTTCCCACCTTTCCTGTAACTAGTCTAGCCCAGATACAGATTTGCTGTATCCAGGACTGTTTAGTAAGTTTCTGAGGCTCCCCAGACCTTTCTGTATTGGAGGGAAGCCTTCTAGCTTATCACTGGGAGTGGTAAGCACTAAGTAGCCTATCTACCACAAGAGGAGTGGTTTCTGGTACAGAAATTGTAGTTTATTGACTGTTTGGGCATTTTTTTCCATCCCTTTCTACTTTCTGGTTTAAAAGCCCATGTTTGTGCACTGTGCAGTGGCGCTCAGCTGAGGTAAACTATTACCTGCACCAGAAAGTCTGCTCTTCAATTTTCCCCTTAGAACGTGCTTGTTCTTTTACTTCTTGTTAGCATAATCGGCTAGCACTTTAACAGGCTTTTGTAGCAATTATTGTAGCACACTTAGGTGCTATTAGCACTAGCTGTTCCTATGCAGTAACAGTACTTATTAGTTATGACCACCCCTCCTGGTATGATTGTAAGGCAATTTCCTGTGCTTTCTCGTGCTAATCTGGTGCATGTGGGCATTCTGAGACAGTGTCGCAACTGTCTAATGTACACAGACAACCCTCTCCTCTTACCTCCCAACACTCATACCTGTGAGAGATGCACTTATATCACCAAACTGGAAGCAGTTCATGCTCCAACCAAGACCAGACTAGCTGGTCAAGAGGAGAAGGTCAACACCTGCAACTCACTACATAGAACACACAGCCCTCCAAAACACCAACCATCACAACCTACACATAAAAACACAAGCCATACATCCACCTTCATGGAGGCTCTCAATAAAAATGCACCCAAACAACAGAGACCCCTGAGACAGAAATGCATTCGACCACCACAACACAACACCAACCCCAGAACACATAGCTCACCACCACAGTGTGCCCCTCAACCCAAGCCCTTAAGGCAAAACATTTTGCCCAATCTACTAATCATAGGAGACTCAATTGTGAGGCACACTGATGTCCCACTCACCAGGTTGAACAAGGAGAAAGTGTCAGTCAGTTGTCTATCAGGTGCCAGGATCTACCACATAACACATGCACTCAAGTCACTCCACAACAAGTGCAAATATGACTCAGTCATTGTCCATGTGGGTGTGAATGACCTGAAATGTACCTCCCTGGACTACATGAAAAGAAATGTGATAGAACTCTTAGATTATGTGGCCCAGGCAGGTATGACTCTAGCCCTGAGCAGTATTCTTCCGTCACCCAGAATGATACCACAGTACGAGCAGAAAATGATTGACTTCAACAATTGGCTAAGTTTCTGGTGTCATTTAAAGGGATCCAGTATCTGTCTGCCTGGGATGACATGATTGACAAACCTCGATGCTTTTC
The DNA here is from genome assembly GCF_019279795.1 of Protopterus annectens. Lineage (NCBI taxonomy): Eukaryota > Metazoa > Chordata > Ceratodontiformes > Protopteridae > Protopterus > Protopterus annectens. The sequence continues at coordinate 59,928,085 of NC_056729.1, read as the reverse complement.
CAGAGATGCCCTGCATCTGTCACCCCTGGATTCCGGGTACTGGCTAAGGCTGTTGCCACCCCATATAGTGCCTTTTTTAGGCAGTGTTCCAAAGACCAAAATTCCACCATAACAGCTACAAACAAATGCAATCTGAGGGTCATGCTGCTCAATGCTAGAAGTCTAAATCTCAAGATGCACTTACTCAAAGCACTCCTCAAAATAGAGAATGTTGACATCTGTGCTGTAATGGAGACCTGGTTTAAAGAGACAGAAAGCACCCCTGTGCTCCCAGGCTACAACTCATTCCATACCTTTCAGCCCCAGAATACGTCCAGAAGCTCCAAAGGTGGTGGTGTCTCCATATTCTTAAAGGATACGCACACCTCTAGACTGGTAGCCAAGCACAATGTAGCCGAGATACTTCAGGTGCAACTAACACTGGGTAAGATGGCAATACAAGTCATAGCCTGCTACAGAACCCCCAACTTGTCCCCGGACTCTCATTCCAATTTCCTACGCACCCTGGAATCTATCCAGGTCCAACCCAATACTCTCATACTGGGTGACTTCAACTACTCTTCCATCAACCGGGAAAACTATTCAAGTACCAATGTACAGGCCCAACACTTTCTGGAATTTATCAGTTCCAATGCCCTGGACCAGCTCATTCTGACCCCCACTAGAGGAAGCAACATCTTCAACCTGGTTATCACCAACATGGGAGACTGTTGCTCCACACCTGTAGTCAATTCCTTCCTGGTTAAATCTGACCTCAAACTGATCACCATGGAAATCTCCATCTCACCTACACCCCCTGCTAAGATGACCACCCTGAAAAACTTCTCTAAAGCCGACTTTGGGTTTCAAAAAACAGAGGTGGTTAACTTTTCGGCACTCATGCCAGTGGAAAATAGCTGCATGACTGCTGAATCATACACCAATGCACTGTATGAGCATGTACACAAATGCATGGACTTTGCCATATCACATAGAACTAAGACTCTCTCCTGCAAAAAAAGGAAGCCAATTTGGTGGTCCCCAGCCAGCAATAAACTCTACAACAGAAGGAAGAAACTGTTGTAAAAAAAATGAAGTCACAAGATTGGAAAACCTCCTTTATCAGTCTCAAGAAAAAGCTGAGATCCCTTATCAAATCCTCTAAAGCCAGCTATGAAGGCAGAATTGCGGCTGACACCAAAAACAAGCACAAAACCTTCTATAGGTATATCAAAAACCTCAAAGGCAATACCCAGGTTTGCTCTGAATTATTGCACAATGGCACCTCCTATAGTGAGCCAACAGATATAGCCAACGACAGATCCAGTGCCAACTTTACCCCTCCCCCCAAGGGCCCTATCACAATACCAGAAGAAAGCCTGGTACCCACCATTTCTGTGGCACAGGTAAAAGTTGCATTGTCCAAAGCCAAGAATACAGCATACATGGGAGGTGATAATATCCCTGGCTGCATCCTACATGAGCTACAAAATGAAACGGGCACCACATCTGTGTGCCCTGTTCTATCACAGCCTTACCTCAAGCTATGTCCCTAATGAATGGTGCACTGCCACATTCATCCTGTTCCATAAAGGGGGAGCAACTACAGACCCTGAAAACTATCACCACATTAGTCTGATGAGGCTGGTATGCAAAGCTATGGAGTGCATCATCATGGACCTGCTTAACAAAGATATAGGCAATCTCCAAACTCTTGACCCAACACAGTTTGGCTTTGCCCAGGGGAGATCCTGCCTGCTGAACCTGGTTGACTTCTTCGAGGCAGTCACCAAAGCTGTGGATGAGGGTAAGGCAGTAAATGCAGCATACCTCGACCTGGCCAAGGTCTTTGATACCATTCCCCACTCAATTATCATTGATAAACTCACCAAACTAGGCTTCAATCCTTACATCACTAGGTGGGTTGCAAATTGGCTCACAGACAGGACCCACAGAGTGAAATTTGCGGATTCCAAGTCAGGCTGTTGATCAGTCACGAGTGAAGTCCCACAGGGCCCAGTCCCGGGCCCTCTCCTGTTTGGCATATACTTCTCAGAAGTCCAGGCCAACACAGAAAGACTCTGGCTGACCAAGTTTACTGATGACTGCAAGCAAGGAGTGATTATTAACTCCCCAAGTGATGCAGACATCCTACAAAAGGGCCTCTCTGACACCAATGACGTGTCAGAACCATGTCCTGAAGCTTAATGCCAAAAAAATGCGTTATCATCCCCTTTGGAAAAAACTCAGTTCCCATGAATTACCACATTGATGGGAGCCCACTGAACTCTGAAGGGGCTATAAGAGATCTGGGCACCCCCAGTTCGACAGCCACCTCACCTTCGACCATCACAATGCCACTGTGGTCAGAAAGTCCTTCTACATGGCACATCTTATAACCAAAGGTTTCACATCCAGGAAGAAAGAGGTCATGATCCCTCTCTACTCATCCCGCATTAGACCAATCATTGAATATAACACCCTGTTTGGCATGTACCTGACCAGACACCTACAACAGCTGGAGAGGCCACAAAAGTACCTCACAAAAAGGATCCTAGGTCTTAAACACATCTCCTACATGGACAGACTCAAGAAAATTCAGCTGTTCTCAGTCTCTTATCATCTACTTAGAGGTGATCTCTGCTTGACTTACAAAGCCATATCTGACCCAGCCCTACTCAAAATGTTACACCTAATGAAATCCCGATCCCCTCACACCACATGCTCCAGAGATCACCACCTCATTACCACAATTAACAGAACATGCTGGAGGGACAGGTTCATCTCCCAAAGACTGCCCATACTCTTGAATAAGCTTCCCATGCATGTCAAGCAGAGCACCTCTCTGGCCCTCTTCAAGAGAAATCTTGACGAGTAGATGGGTAACAGAAAGTTCACTCCAAGGATCATTCCAGTTGCTGTACTGGATATGGGCACTGTGAACTAACATTGGGTGGCACGGTGTCCGGGCAGTTTTTTTTTTTGCTAGGCTTGTAAAGGCTCCAGGGCCATTGGCTTAGTACATACCTATGAACCTATGAACAATAATTTACCAGAAAATCAAAATGAAGGATGTCCTGAAAATTCTAGGACATTCAGGAAGAGGTATCCTTGCTTACTCTTCAGTCATATATTACTACACTGGTATTGCATTGTAATATTCCTGCCTGCTGCTTAGGCACTGTTATACCATTACATTGTTGAACATCTCTAACTTTACTGCAGCATCCATGCCTGCTGCTCAGCTAATCCTTAAATACTGTAATGACTTGTTCTGTATTGTACTGAGCTGTGCTGCGTTGTAATGTTTTGAGTTACATTGAGTTGTTTTGTAATGTACCGAGCTGTGCTGTAATGCATAGCTCTGAAGCTTCCATCTCCAAAATGAAGAACACTCGCCTTCATAATGTGGAACAAATGGGCAAAATGTGGAACACATACTAATGGCTTACTAACAACTTCAACTAGGAAGGTCATAGGATGGTTAAAATATGCTGGTTTTACTTATAAAGAAGCTCCTTTAATTAATTAATATGATTAATTTCTATTTACCATGGATTTCACTTAAAAAAATTCTTAACACTGAATGTGTGACAGACTCTTTCAATGTGGAACTTTGAGGAACTTCAAGGAACATGAACTTTTTAAGACCCCAGATGAGGTACGTTCCTTGTAATGAGGTACACATGAGAGGTATGCTGTAATGTTTTGATTACATGTATTATAGTTAGCTGTGTTGTGTTGTAATGTTTTGAGTTACATTGAGTTGTTCTGTATTGTACTAAGCTGTGCTGTGTTGTAATATTTTGAGTTACATTGAGTTGTTCTGTATTGTATTGAGCTGTGCTGTGTTGTAATGTTTTGAGTTACATTGACTTGTTCTGTATTGTACTGAGCTGCTCTGTGTTGTAATGTTTTGAGTTACATTGACCTGTTCTGTAGTGTACTGAGCTGTGCTGTAATGTTTTGAGTTACATTGAGTTGTTTTGTATTGCACTGAGCTGTGCTGTGCTGTAATGTTTTGAGTTACATTGACTTGTTCTGTATTGTACTGAGCTGTGCTGTGTTGTAATATTTTGGGTTACATTGAGTTGTTCTGTATTGTATTGAGCTGTGCTGTGTTGTAATGTTTTGGGTTACATTGAGTTGTTTTGGATTGTACTGAGCAGTGTTGTGTTGTAATGTTTTGAGTTGCATTGAGTTGTTCTGTATTGTACTGAGCTGTGCTGTGTTGTAATGTTTTGAGTTACATTGAGTTGTTCTGTATTGTGCTGATCTGTGTCGTAATATTTTAAGTTATACTGAGTAGTATTGTACTATATTTTATGGTATCATATTGTACTATATTGTGCCAGACTGTACAGAGTTACACTGTTTTGCACAATCTTGTAACTGTTTCACTGTTCCCTTATGTATAATACAGTTGCTGTCTTGTGCTGTATTATGCTGTGTTGAACTGTTTTTGCACTGTTAGCACAGTTTCATTGTTTTTTTAATATATGCTATAGCTCCCCATCTAGACAGACCAAGGATAATCAGATTTCATAGTATTGTATAATGTATGCCACCTGGCATTTCTAAATGTATTTTGCATCATTGGTTTGTCACCTCCTCATCTGTTGCCAGCTTGCTAGCAATAGGTGCCCTGAAGTAGTGTCCAAGCTGCCATTTACTGATAATCATTTGTTATCACCACAGAAAAAACTGGGACTGTAAAAGGTGCAAATACTTATTACAACTGGAGGCAAACATCAGAAACAAACTAGATATCAGTATTTATAGTACCACCATGCTAACACACTAGGAGACAAATTAAATCATCCTACGTTGAGGTGCTCTAAAGTCACTTCTAAACCCCTAAAGACCTTCTAAAAGTGGCAATGTAGCTGCATACACACCTCAACTAAACCTCAGCAAACTATTAACACCCATTCCATACCACATATAGCATATTTCACAAACACCAGAGGCAGAAGTCACCACAATGTTTTGGCCAAGCCTTTTAGACTGCAAGAACATTCCATTCACCCCAGTAATGTCTTCTCATTAGTAACTCCATTCTTTAGCACACCAATGCCCCACTTACAAGGCTGTGCAAAAACAATGCACTGGTCAGCTGCTTCTCGTGGGCTAGAAGAAACCACATCACCAGGGCAATCAGATCCCCTCAAATCCCATTATAACTATGGCATGATTACTGTTCTTGTAGGTATGAATGATTTGTGATGCACCCACTTAGACTATAAGAAAAGTGGGACATTGGGCTGTCTAGGTATGCCACTAACGCTGGAACAATCTTGTCTTAAGCAGTATCCTACCTTCACTGAGAATGATGTCACAATATAAACAAATGATGATTGAGTTTAACAATTTGCTTAGTTAATTATGTCATTCTGATGGAGCCCAATGTCTGTCAGCTTGGAGGAAGAAGACAGTCTCAGTTGTTTTGCCAAGGATGGTCAACATGTTATTCATTGGAGTGTTTGGATAATGGCAAATATTTTATTTCTCTACTCCTGCAAGTGCATTCATTGGAAAATGTTTGTTTGTTTATACAGGTTACAAAATTAGTTAATACAAATTCAACCCTTTAAAAAACATCATATAGTGCTGCTAAATTATATCAGCCTAAATAAGACAATGTTCGCCATTATGACTTCATAATTCTGGAAAATGTGGATATTTGTGTTGTCATTGAAACTAATTCCACAAGAGGGACAGCACTCCCTACTTTTATGGCTTTTCTGCCTACTACTTATTTAGGCCCATAAGTGCAGATAGCAGCAACCCTGGTAGTAGTATGTCTGCCCTTATTCAAAATACCATTACCAACAGACTAATCAACATGGACAATGCTCTCAGTCTTCTTCATGATCTAATATCAGTAAAAAACTCATACAATATCCAGGACAGCTACAGAACTAGGTGTATGATACAGTCAAATTAAAAAACATATCATTAACCAAAGCACCATGCTTCTAGGGAACTGTAACTAAACCTCTATAAAATGGCACATCTACAACTCTATAAATAGATGTGCTTGACACTTTCTTGAATTTATTACTGAAAACTTCCTCAGTAAAATAATACTGAACCTTAACAGAGACACCAACAATATTCTAGCACACACTTCCCCTGCCTGCTCCCTCACTCATTGTCATACCTTCACTCTTCAGAACAGCTCACTTTAATTGTTTTATTCACCATATGATCCTTTTCAGGTCAACAACCAATCTATCTGTCTTTAGATACTTCAGAAAGGCCAAAATGTGTGTGTTCAATGATGATTTGGGATGGTTCTATAGTCCCCTGTGACTCTATCCCAAATATCATCACATGCACCCAGAGCTTACACTCCCAGCCTAAATAAGATACTGCTTGGCAGTAACCTGATAAAAGTGTAGCTATCATTCTAAGCCTTTTGGTTTAAGCACTTGGGCTTCAGACCAGTTGTTTTACATTAAGAAGGTTTGTGGTCTGCACTGTTGTGGCAGGACAGGTAGCTTACATCCTTCTAAGTTGGGAACTGCTGATTGAAGGCTCAGTGTCTGTTACTCTAAAAATGTATTAGTTCTGGTTTAAGCACTTGGGCTTCAGGACAGTTATTTTACATTAAGAAGGTTCGTGGTCTGCACTCTTGTGGGAGGAGAAGCTGGACTCTGCCCTTCTGAGCTGGGAATTTCTGGTTAAAGGCTTATAGTGCCTGCATACTTGAACAGTTTCTTACTGAAATTGGTGCACCTTGTTTGCTGTAGCATATACTAGATCTAGGCCTGCTGAATCTAGCTTTATTTGCATAACTTGAGCACTAATCCAGGCCTTCTTAAAAGTATTCAATTGTAATTATTACTGCTTGGTGGTAACCTGATTAAAGTGTAGCTATCATTCTAAGACTTTTGGTTTAAGCACTTGGGCTTCAGACCAGTTGTTTTACATTAAGAAGATTTGTGGTCTGCACTGTTGTGGCAGGACATGTAGCTTACATCCTTCTAAGTTGGGAACTGCTGATTGAGGGCTCAGTGTCTGTTATTCTAAAAGTGTATTAGTTCTGGTTTAAGCACTTGTGCTTCAGGCCAGTTATTTTACATTAAGAAGATTTGTGGTCTGCACTCTTTTGGGAGGAGAGGCTGGACTCTGCCCTTCTGAGCTGGGAATTTCTGGTTAAAGGCTTATAGTGCCTGCATATTTGAACTGCTTCTTACTGAAATTGGTGCACCTTGTTTGCTGTAGCATAGACTAGATTCAGGCCTGCTGAATCTATCTTTGTTTGTATAACTTGAGCACTAATCCAGGCCTTCTTTTAGAACTTATCTGATTGAAGACTACAGGAACAGGGCTCAGTTTTGAGATTTTTTTTTACTGGTTAATTGGGTAATTTGTTTAAAAGCCTTTTCTGATTGCTTGTAGTAATTTAAAGCTGTTTTAAGTGTATTTGTACTGTTTTTGCCTTATCTATTCAAAATCTTTTTTCCTTGTTTCCCACCTTTCTAAGCTAGAATAGTCCAGTTTTCAGGCTAGTGCTGAATTCAGGGCTGTGTTACAATTTTCTGAGTTGCCCATACCTTACTTGGATTAGAGGGAGGTTTCTCTGTTCACCTGTGAGAGAGGGAGCTTTGAGCAGCCATCTGTCCCTGGAGGAGTGGTTCCAGCCCAGAAGTTAGTAATTTATAGGCCATTTTGGGCTAATTTCAGTTTCTTTCATTTCCTTGCTGTAAAAACTGCATTTGCATGGTTTTGCACATCGGGGCCAATTAGCTAGAGCTAAATTTATCCCGGCTCCACCAAGTCTCCTCTTCAGTTTTTCCCTTGAAAGTAGTCTAACTCTCAACCTAAGCACTTAAAAAACATCCTACAGTCCAGCACTTGCTCAGACCTAATAGCAAGCACTAATATACCCCGACACTTGATTGCCCAGCAGTGCAAGGCTCATTATTCACCCCTCACCAACCAAGTGACTAAGCAGCTTACCCTACTATTCAGGCATGACCAAAGGGCAATTTCAGGTATACTTTCCAGTCCAGCTGGTGAACCTGGGTATCCTGAGGCAATGTTACAACTGCCTCATCTACACAGACAACCCTCTCCTCCTACCACAAAACATTAACATATGCGAGAGATGCAATTATATAGCTAAATTAGAGGCTAAGCTCTCTCCACCCAAGACTGGAATCGGCAGTCATGAGGAGAAGGTTAACATTTGCACCACACCTCCAGCCTTACATAGACATACTAAACCAGCACTGGAAAAAATACACATAAATACACAAAATCATACTCGGAGGCTCTAAATAAAAACCTGCAAAAGCATCACAGACCTCCAAAGCAGACAACCAAAAAACCCACATCTCCCATCACAAACCAGACAACACATGAAACACAAAATCAATGTGCTGCACAATCACAGCCCTTAAGATGAAATAACATACCTAACACACTAGTAATAGGCGACTCTATAGTCAGGCACGCTGATGTCCAACTCACTAGGCTGGACAAGCAGAAGGTTACTGTTAGCTGCCTGTCAGGAGCCAGAATCCGCCACATAACACAAGCACTCAGGTCACTCCAGAACAAGTACAAATATGACTCTGTCATTGTTCATGTTGGTGTGAATGACCTGAGACATACCTCCCTGGACTACATGAAAAGAGACATGGAAGAGCTCTCTGATCATGTAACCCAGGCAGGTATGACCCTGATCCTGAGTAGCATCCTGCCCTCACAAAGAATGATACCGCAGTATAAAGAAAAAAAGGATCAGTTTCAACAATTGGCTAAGATTCTGGTGTCATTCAAAGGGAATCCAGTGTTTGTCAGCCTGGGACGACATGCTCGACAGGCCTCATTGCATCGCAATGAGATGGCTTGCACCTGTTACCCCTAGGCTTTCAAATACTGGCCAAGGCTCTTGCCACCCCCAAAGTGCCTTTTTTAGGCAAGGCTCAAAAGTCAAACCCACCTCCATAAACAGCACAAATAAAAAAATGAGGGTTATGCTACTCAACGCCAGGAGTTTAAATCTCAAAATGCACATGCTCGAAGCACTCCTCAGTATGGAGAATGTCGACATCTGTGCAGTAACTGAAACCTGGTTCAAGGCTCCACAGAGCACCCCAGCACTACCAGGTTACAACTCATACCACACATTTCAGCCACAGAACATGGACCAAAACACAAAAGGAGGGGGTGTATCCATATTCATCAAGGATACCTGCACCTCCAGGTTAGTGGCGTAGCATGACACCTCCGAGATCATCCATGTGCAACTAACATCAGGCAAATCTGCAATGCAAATTGTGGCCTGATACAGATCACCCTCCATGACCCAGGACCACCACTCTGCCTTTCTGGAGACACTGGAAAACATGAAGGTCCTGCCGAACACCCTGATATTGGGCGATTTCAATTACCCAACCATTAACTGGGAAAACTACTCAATTACAAACTCCCAGGTCCAGCACTTCCTGGAATTTATCAACTCAAATGCCCTGGATCAGCTGGTAAACACCCCTACCAAAGGTGAAAACATATTGGATCTGGTCATCACCAACACGGGCAACAGGTGTTCCACACTGGAGGTCAACCCGTCACTGGTTAGATCAGACCATAAACTAATCACTCTGGATGTCCACACCACACCACCACCTCCAGCCAAGGAAACCACAGTGAAAAACTTTTCTATAGCAAACTTCACCTTACGTAAGACAGAGGTGGTAGGTTTCACCTACAAGGATGCATGGATCGTGCCGTCCCTAGCAAAACCAAGACTCACTCCCCAAAGAGAAAGAAACCAGTTTGGTGGACCCCTGCCATAAACAGGCTATACAATAGAAGGAGGAAACTAGTTCAGAAAAAAAGCAAATCCCAAGAAGGAAAGACATCCCTGATCAATATCAGTAAGAAACTAAGGTCCCTCATAAAATCCTCCAAGGCTAACATCGAAAGAAAAATAGCCAAGGATTTGAAAGATAACCACAAAGCCTTCTTTAGCTATGTAAAAAATTTAAGTTGCAATTTGCAGATATGCTCTGAGCTAGTGCAAAATAGCACAAAATATACTGAACCCACTGATATTGCCAACATCCTGGCAGATAGACTCAGTGCAAACTTCACCCCCCTCTCACCCCCAAAAGTGCCGACAACAATACCGGAAAAGTGTAGTGTCCCAGAAATCACAGAAACACAGGTGAAAACAGCCCTTGCAAAAGCCAAAAGCACAGCGTCAATGGGGCCAGATGGTGTCCCAGGCTGCGTCTTGCACGAACTACAGAACGAACTAACCCCCCACCTAAACACACTGTTCAACCTCAGCCTCTCCACAGGCTACGTGCCCATAGAATAGTGCACAGCAATGGTTATTTCACTCCACAAAGGAGGGGCCACAACTGACCCTGGTAACTATCGCCCCATAAGCCTGACTTGCCTGGTCTGCAAGGCTATGGAGCGCATCATCATGGAACTCATTAACAAAGACATTGGGAACCTCCAAACACTTGACCCGACCCAGTTTGGCTTTGTTAAGGGCAGATCATGAATACTAAACCTGGCTGGCTTCTTTGAGACAGTCACCAAGGCCATAGATGAGGGGAAGGTAGTTCACACAGCCTACCTTGACCTCGCCAAGGTTTTTGACACCATTCCCCACTAAGGAATTATAGAAAAACTCACCAGCCTGAACATAAACCCCTACGTCACGAGATGGGTTGCCAACTGGCTTGCAGACAGAACTCACATGGTAGGAATAGCAGGCTCCAGGTCCGACTCTAAAACAGTCACAAGTGGTGTCCCACTGTTTGGCATATACTTCTCAGAAGTACAGGCAAATACAGGAGGACTATGGCTAACCAAGTTCACCGATGACTGCAAACTGGGAGCCATAATTGACTCTCCAGCTGACATGGACATTCTCCAAAAGGGCCTTACTGAGACGGACACCTGGTGTCAAAGTCATGGTCTCAAGCTAAATGCCAAAAAATGCATAGTCATCCCATTTGGGAAAAACAAAACACCCATGAATTACCACATAGGTGGCAGCCCCCTTAATACAGAAGAGGTCATAAGAGATCTGGGGACCCAGGTAGATAGTAATCTCACCTTTGACAATCATATTGACAAAGTAGTTAGGAAATCCTTAATTACTAAAGGGTTTGCATCTAGAAATAAAGAGGTTATAGTGCCCCTCTACTCGTCACTCATCAGACCCATCATAGAGTACAATGCCCCATTTGGGATGTACCTCAGAAGACACTTCCAACAGCTGGAAAGACAACAAAAGTACCTCACCAAGAGGATTACTGGCCTCAAACATATGTCCTATGCAGCCCGACTGGAAAACTCCAGCTGTGCTCAGTGACATATTGCTTACTCAGAGGTGATCTCTGCCTGACTTACAAAGCCATGTCTAACTCAGAATTGATGGACATGCCCCACCTAAAGAAATCCAAGTCACTGTGAGCCACTCACTCTTGTGAGCTATACCTCGCCACAACAATAAATAGAACATGCTGGAGGGATAGATTCCTGTCACAGAGACTCCTCATGCTGTGGAACAAAATTCATAACTACATTAGGCAGAGCCCCTCACTAACACTCTTCAAGAGAAACCTCAATGAGTGGATGGGTAACAGAAAATACACCCCTGGGATCACTTCATTGGCTCTTCTTGACAGAGGCTCAGTTAATTAATCAATGGGGTGGTGAAAGCTGACACACTCTGGCTAGGCTTATAAATGCCCTCAGGCAGATAGCCTAGTACCTACCTATGAACCTATGAATCATCTCAGTTCCTATTCATCATAAATGTAGCATAGTATACCGCTGGCTGTAATAAAAACAACTTCTCTAAGGGAAGTCAGCTATAAAACAAGCTCTACAATAAATGCAAAACACTCATAGTCCTAAAGAATAGAACAAAAACTCAGTGTGTTATAATCAATCTCATATGGTTTAACGGAAATCTCAGAAACAAGATCAAATCCCGTATAGCAAGTTACAAACTAAAAATTGCTACAATGGCTAAGATTTTATTTTTCTACTCTCACAAGTGCCTTTTTGGGCAATGTCAGTTTGTTCAGGCTATAAAACTAATAAATACAAATTCAAATCTTTAAAAAAAAATCAGTGTAATGAGGCTAAATTATACTATGCTAAATAAGAAAATGTTCTCCTTTAAAGACTTTATAACCATGGAAGACAGTGAGAACCACAAGACATTCTTTAACTATGTAAAGAGCCTTAAAAGTAATACCCAGCACTGTATCAAATCTCTCTGTAATGGCATCAGCCAATCAAGCCCCAAGTAGCATCCTTGCCAATACATTTAGCTTCATCTTCTCCCCTCTGTAACCTCCAAACTTTTAAATTCACAAAAAGTCAAACCAACTACTTAAATCAACAAAAAAGGCAAAGAAACAGAAAGCAATTGGCACTTTAATGACAAATAAAGTAAGCACTTTCGTTAGGTATGTTACCAAACTTCTTCAGACAAAATTCAAAAGTACAATGGACCATTAAATACTTTGCCTAAACAATCATGTGGTGTAAGAAATAGTCACATATTACTCTGAAAATAGATCATATGATTTATCAGAGAAGTAGGTCATATGATTCATCAAAGAAAGCAGATCATGGTGTAAAACAAAAACATTCACATAAACAAAAACTTTTTGTTGCTTCCTGATATAAACAACTATTGTAAAACTATTACTATGGACATGAAAACTACAATTTCATAAATATACTACAAGGAACAGATGTCATTAAGCCCAGGTAACACATAAGCCTGGCTGATTCAACAAAAGAGGTCAGTGGTGAAAGATTAGCTTGTGCGGGCAGCTAGAATGGTTTCCGTACAGACTGATTTTTTGAATGAATGTGACCTCTTGGTTAACATGTTTTTAAAATGGGGATACCTCTTAGTGTTATTAGATAAACTAAGGCAAGAAGTGGTTTTAAAATGGGCACAAGGCTTTTACAAAGCAATAAACAATCCAGCTTGCCCCCACTTGCCATTTGGCCAGCACGAGCATACAAAGTACAGAGCAGATACACCTTTTGCTAGTGTTCCTTTGTTTATTACTCCTTACAGTATGGATGCCCTTGGAATTAAACAAATTATCATGAAAAATTGGGGACTTCTTTCATCGGACGTGGCCTTTTATGGTACAGAGAATTTTAAACTTAAATTTGTTTTCAAGAGGGGTCAAAATTTAAGGAATTTGTTGGAATTTGATGGTGGACCTAGGCCCAGAATAAAAGGGATGTTTAAATGTGAAGCATGCCCTTATTGTAGATATATTGAAGTGGACAATAATTCTGTGATAAGGGACCGAATATATGAGACAAAAGGCAGGTTTAACTGCAATTCTTGCAGTGTAATTTACTTAGCTAAATGTCAAGCTTGCCTGAGTTTTTATATTGGCAAGATGGATAGAAAGTTTAAAGAATGGTTATATGAACATATTTACAGTATAAGGAAATGGTAGACCAAAAACGCCTTAGCCAATCATGTTACCTTACACCCAAGTCACTCCTTTGTTTTCCACGTGAGTGACCAAGTAGTTAAGGATATGAGGGGAGGCCTCTTTTCTTTGAAATTGGAGTTGCTAGAATTAACCTGGCAACTTAGATGCCAGGCTTATGTCATCTTATCTTTTGACATCTGTTCCTTGGTCAGTGCGTTGAAACCTAAAAGTTTGTTGAGATGAAGAAGCGTTTCCAAACACACTTGTGATCATTACATTTCAGGAGTTCAAAGATTTCAATATTGTTCAGGGATCTGTGAAGACTAGTATTTTTTAATTATTGGTTATCTACTTCTCTCATTGTTTTTAATGTCATTTTTAAGTATATTTGTGAAATTGTAGTTTTCATGTCCATAGTAATAGTTTTACAATAGTTGTTTATATCAGGAAGCAACAAAAAGTTTTTGTTTATGTGAATGTTTTTGTTTTACACCATGATCTGCTTTCTTTGATGAATCATATGACCTAGCTCTCTGATGAATCATATGATCTATTTTCAGAGTAACATGTGACTATTTCTTAGACCAAATGATTGTTTAGGCAAAGTATTTAATGGTCCATTGTACTTTTGAATTTTGTCTGAAGAAGTCTGGTAACATACCTAACGAAAGTGCTTACTTTATTTGTCATTAAAGTGCCGATTGTTTTCTGTTTATTTGCCTTTTTTTTGACCTCCAAACTTCCCAGTACAAGGAATCCAGTCCATACCCCTCAAAATCATAACCATTTCTGAACAGATGGTAAAAACATTAACCAGGACCAAACACACCAACTCAGTGGATGCAGATAGCATACTAGACTGTTTGTTGGTGATTATGGAACATCTCCTATTACAACCTCTCCTTAAATCATTCAGCCACAGCCTCTGCAATGGATGCAAACCAGAAGCCCGGAGAAAAGCATTAGTAATTTCCATCCACAGGGGAGGCTCCACCATGGACCTAGGAAGTATAGACCCAATAGCCTCACCAGCTTAATTTGCAAGACAATAGAACACATCATCATGGACCTCATAAGGAGGCACACTGGAACCTACACTCTATGGACCTTAACCAATCTGGCCTTGTAAAAGTTAGATGATACTTATTACCTTAGGTGGCTTCTTTGAAAGAGTCAGTGAAGCACTAAATGAAGGTAACTCCACATACACAGTTTGCCTTGATCTAGCTAGGGCTCTTGACACTATGCCCCACTGGGGTGTCATCAAAGAATCAGTGAAACTTTAATTATATATTCCTATGGAATACATTAGATTCCAAGTTGTCTCAGTGATAGACATCAGTCTATTACAACCAATGGCATACTATATTGCAAGAGACTTATTACCTGTGATTTACATCAGGGCTCTGGTTTAGGAACACTTCTGTTTGGCATCCACATCTATGATGTAAATCTGACATTAAAGATCACGATTGTATATGATTGTGCACTTGGAATCACCATTAACCACTGAAAACCCATTTTCCAAATGGGCTGATATGGTGTGAAGATCATGCTCTAAAGCTGAACACCAAAATATAATATTGTACAGTTTGGGAAATGGGAACTTTCAGACATCTACCACATAAATGATACCCCCTCTTATGACAGACATTTTAATTAGAGACCTAGGCATCTTGTGGATAATAAACTCTTCTTTGACAATTCTATATCCACTGTTGCTAAGAAAGCCTTATTTCTTACCTATCTTATTACTAAAGAGATCTCGTCATTGTCAAAAAAGTCATCACTCCCCTCCATTCAGCCATTTTCTAATGTGAGAATACAATGACTCCCTTGGTATGGACCCATCCAAACATATAGCCCACTTTTAAAAATCTCACTGGTTCATTTCTATAAAATCTCAGGTATAAGATGACCATCTTATCCAAGTATTACAAGCTATGTCTCCCTTCTGTCTCCTATAGTTTCCTATGGGGTGATCCATACCTGTCCTATAAAGCTGTAAATGACCCAGTCTTGCTTGACGTACTATCTAGCAACAAAACCGGTAATAATGCTAATACAAGTTCATATTACAATATAAATAAGACTTGGTGGCATCACAGATATCTTTCTTAAAAAAATCCCCACCTCTGGAATAAACTACTGCTTTCTGTAAAGCAAAGGATGTCCCTCACTCTCTTCAAATTGATTTTGGATGACTGGATGGGAAACCAATAAACTTTCCCTAGACTTAGCTCCTTGTCTATTATAGCCAGAGAGAGTATCTAGTTGGTTTAGACTTCAAAAGGCTTGAAATAGTCTATAGCCTACTAGCAACCTATGAATCTATGAAACTATAAACTCATTTAATCAAGTTTGTGTTCCTACGTCATCCCTTTATATGGTTAACAAATGTTATTTGTAAAAGTTCAACAGACACATTCAGTTGTTTCAGACCTCTCAAGCTCTTTGTGCAAGAAATCTGGACAAAGCCTAAAATAATGGTGGGACAAAGGCCCAAAAATATGACAAAATTTAAATAGTGCTCTTATAAACTTAGAAAGTTGCTAGAATAACAGGATTTGAGTTAGCATGCATTTTCTGATGATATGAAGCCTGAAACTCAAATGTATGCCATTATTTAGTGACTTCAATCCTCAGATCACCCCAGAGATTTCTCAGAAAACTACAACTTTTATGGGAGCATACCAAAAACTTGAGGCAAAAATCTGGACATTCTGTCACAATCTGGAGAGTTGTGAGGTATGCATTATTTCTAGGCAAGTTAAAAAGATCAGATATCAGCTTCTTCGGAGAGGATTCTTCAACAGAGTTTCATCTTTAGAGACATAGTAGCATGTTCATAGGGGTGAGATATTACTGACCTTCTGGATAGGGAATATAATTTATGTAGAGCAATATATTGTGATGTTTTGTATTCCGCTGACAGGCAAACTAACTTCTTTTAATGATCATGTATTTTGCAAAGGAAGCCCTAAAAATTTGTATCATAACTTTTCATTATAATACAACAGTGAACATTCCCTTGCTACTGCTCAGGTTTACATACAGACTATAATCTATTTCTGCATGGGAATTGTGTAAAATAAGACAGTAATACACCAGTACAGATTTCCAGTATTTGGAGGCAGTTTTGCAACATTACAAATATATATTTTGCAAAATTTCAGTCCATACTTTGTACTTCCATTTATACATTAGAAACAATGCATGTATTATTAAGAAATAACTTGTTTAACAGAATATTATACATTTACAAATCTAATATAACTATTTAACAAAATAGAATACAATAGCAATGAGAAACACTGAAATGGAATATTAACATTTAGTTTGAAAATACTCAGTAACATATAGGTAAAGCCATTTGTAAGTTAAACTTTTCAGATGGAGTCACAACAGATGACTTTTTTGGGAAATACCTGCAACATTTAAATAAAAATTTACAGTTTTTGTTGTATAAATGACACTTCACAGGCGGATGCCCAATCCAAAACAAGACTTTTTTTTCTTTCACTAAATATGTATACTCCTTCATGTGAAGAAAATATTATACAATTCATTCTACATAGCATTAGCAGAAATGCATTCAAGATTATGACCTGAAACTGACTAAGCATTGCCATATTGCAATAAATAAATTTTAAATACAAGTTATATGAAATGGCCATACTTAAATTGCTACAATGTACAGAACATTTTCAAACATTTTGCAGTCCTGGAGCATTCAAAACATCTAAAGCAATATTGTCCTGATCTTGTAGCCACAATTTTGAAACATTATCAGTTCACGATAACAATTAGTCAGAAAGGAAAATCCAAAGGAATCTCAAAATTCAGCTGGCAAAATAAAGACATCTTCACTTCTAAAATAATTTGTACAAGTTATATAGCATTACACTTTCATTAGTACACCTCAGGTAATTATTTTATATACTTGATGTCTCACTTTGCACAGAAGAATGCATTCTTGAGTCTCTGTGAATTGTTACACTTTCAGAACCATTTCTTGAGATGGAAGAGCTGTGCTGTCTGTAATTTCTTCTTATGTACTGATCTAAGCATATTGTTCGCCATTTTCTTTTTATTTCAGTTTGAACCTGGAAGTAAAGAACAAAGTAAAGTAAGTTGCATAAAACAAAGAGTGGTAACATTCATTCACACTGTATAACATGAATATTAAGCCACTGAATTCATAAAGAATCCCTTTTTGTTTTAACACGCATTTCACTTTATGTACCACAGTAGGACAAGGTCCTCTAAGAACTGCACCAAGCAGCATTCAGAGAATATATTAACATAATTGCCTGCTGGCATTACAAGGCCCCATATGCATGTTCTGGACTGGAGAACAAAGTTAGTAGATGTGTTTTTTCAAAAGAAGTTTACGTATTTCCACCCAGCAACAGTTCTAAATTTAGAACACCATTTTATCCCCTCCTGTGCTACCTACAACTGTTTTTACATCACTGATAAATATAACACCCCTACCACGATCACCATCAGACGCAAAAGTAAGCACATAATTATACCCCTCCTACCTCCCTCTTACTGTGTCATGTCCCTAGCAGTGCATATGTATGTACGTGTGTGTGTGTGTGTGTGTGTGTGTGTGTGTGTGTGTGTGTGTGTGTGTGTGTGTGTGTGTGTGTGTGTGTGTGCGTGTGTGTGTATGTGTGTGTGTATAGATATAGATATATGAAAAATCCCTCCCACATTGCCATGTTTTCAAATGCTGGTAAATATACAATTACTCCCGCACACTGAGCAGCAATTTTATAAATGTAAATACCCTCATACACCAAACTGTCATGTTCTCAGCAGCACTAATAAATATATACTATCATTTCATTGCCTTTACCTGCGTGCCCCTTATCAGTAATACATGCGTAATGACATCCTCTCAGCTCCTTCGTACATTCATAGATTCATAGGTTTATACTAGGCTAATGACTACTGGGGCCTTTCTAAGCCTAGTCAAGTACCCAGTTGTACCCTTCAAGTTTACATACCTTATAGTTTATGTTAATGGGTATATATAAGCAAGGGAACCATTTACAGTCTGCCTCTGTCCATTACAGACATAGGTGCTAGACCCGGGGTGTACTTCCAATTTCTCATCTACTGGTCCAGGCTTCTCTTGAATATGGTCAGGGAAGAACTCTGCTTTACATGGATGAGGTGCCTGTTCCAATGAAGGGGAATTCTCTGAGACACATACTTGCCCCTCCAACACGACCTGTTTATGTCACAAGCAAAGTTTAAATCCCTAGATTGAGTATTTCTGATACTATTCATTTTGTGAATATACAACACATCTATTAGAGTGTAACACAAGGCTGTTTTGTATGTCAGGAATAGATCACCTCTCAAAAGTCTGTAGGAAACAGAGTATAGAGACAGGGTTTTGAAGTGATCTGCATAGGTGATGTTGTTTACACCCTGTGTTCTTTTTGTGAGGAACCTCTATGAATGTTCCAATTGTTGCATGTGCCTGGTCAGGTACATACTGAAGGGGGCACCGTATTCAATGATGAGGGCCAAATACAGTGGAACAATGACCTCCTTAGACCAAGGTACCATGCCCATGCTTATAAGCTGAGACACATGTTAGTTGAAAACCAGGTTACAATATAAATAGAGACTCAAATCCTTGATTAATGCTTCTACTGTGTCTCTGGTGAGGTAATTTCCAAGGGTGTCTGACTTCCCAAAGGATACTGTTATGCAGTTATTGATAGTGAGTTTTAAGCCATGGCTTTGGCACCAGTCATTTGTCTGTGTTAGTCCTTCCAGTAGGATGTTAGTGCCTTGGGGTATTCTATGACTGCTCCTAGCCTGCAATCATTTGCAAACTTGGTCGGCTAGAAGCCCTTGGCATTAATCTTGATGTCTGAAAAGTAGATGCCTAAAAGGAACAGACCCAGGATAGAGCCTTGAGGGACTCTATCCAAACCTCTTTGGTCCTATCCAAGAGCTGGCTGGCTATCCAGCTTGTAACATGGCATTTATGTCCATATATGTGATTTTGTTTAGAATGCCCGAGTAGAATTTTGTATTAAATGCTTTAACCAGGTTAAGATAGGCAGTATCATCATTTTACACTAATACATCTCCTTCATGACCTTCTCAAAGAAGTTCACCAGGCTGAGTAGGCATGATCTGCTCTTGATAAAACTAAATGGGGTTTGATTTATTGTTTTCCCATGATAATTCTTTCCATGGCTTTGCATATGAGACTAGTCAGACTTATGGGTCTGTAGTTCCCAGGGTCTATTGATGGCCCACCCTTGTGCAGAGGGATGACCATTGAAGTTCTCCATTTGCATGGCACAAAGCTTGTCTGGAGGCTATATTTTAGGCTATTTAGTAGGGATCTTGGGACACTTGGGCTAATCATGCAGTGTTTTTGGCCATAGAAAAGTGCATCTAGGGCCTGCAACCTAGTGATAGTGGGAGGGGGTTGTTTGAGGATATTTCCTGGGGGGCTGGATGAAAGAGGGGACTAAAATTAGAGCTTAATTCATTGGCCTGGAAATTTGCTATATCTTCCATCATTTACAAGCAGATGTGCACACTGCCATGTACTGAACAGCAGTAGTAAACATGTACAATACAATGGGGTATTACCTTTCCTTAATTCCTGTGAATGACTATCTGAGTATAATATACAAAGTACAGCAAACATGACTGAAGAATAATTCTCTATTCTGCTTGTCGCACAGCTTGAGATAGCCTCTAGCACACAGTCAATGACAAGGTCAGAAAGTCCCAAATGAAAAATAATGATTTTATACAAAGTTTGCCATTACAGCACTAAGATACAACATGCAAAATAAAAGTAATCAGTTCAACACTAAAACCTATGCAAAAATATTTTAAAAAGGGGAAAAATGTTCCTATCAGAAAATTGCTATAATGACATCCAAAGTATGTACAAACTCATAACACTGTTAACCACAGATTATCAATGAAGAACAAATAAGTACATACAACTTTTTTATTCCAAAATGGTAGATTAAATAAATGAGTCATATAAATAAGAATAAATCTCATTACCAGTGTCAAGAATGCTATACTTTTTCATGGTTGCATTAGTTGGCTACTCAGACTCCAGTGACATATAACTAACCCAGTCAGTGAGTCTTACTCTGTAAGCACCAAGCTCACAAGCTCACCAGCTCCCACTTCCACTGTTGTGGTGCCCTGTTACTAGTAAATATATAGAATATGTAGTGTCATTCAGCTCTAATATCTCCATGTTATCATGTCTGTATCAGCAGTAGTAAATATATAGTAAAATGTACTGTCATTCAGCTCCAATATCTCCATGTTATCATGTCCCTATCAGCAGTAGTAAATATGTAAAATACATATTGTCAATCAACTCTAATATCTCCACGTTATCATGTCCCTATCAGGAGTACTAAATATATAGTAATATGTACTGTCATTCAATTCCAACATCTCCATGTTATAATGTCCCTATCAGCAGTAGTAAATATATAGTAATATGTACTGTCATTCAGCTCCAACATCTCCATGTTATCATGTCCCTGTCAGCAGTAGTAAATACATAGTAATATCCCCTTCCTCCCATCTGTTTGTCAGTGCCCCACTCCTTACATGTATTGCTCATGTGCCATAAAGAGCCTCAAATTTCTCTCATTTATGTCATTTCTAATATGGCATAAATGAATAATTAATAACAATGGTTTAGATCTTTTTATACGTATCTATTGATTTATTTGTTTTGCTTGTTTTGTTTATAAGGCCTTGTTACCATGAAGTGGAAATGTAGGGGTGGGTAACAGCTTCATAGTACTCCCTGCTCTGTCCTGTTTCCAAAAATCAGTCTCTTCCCTTCTACCCTAGTTTACCACCAACATCCCTTGCCTATTTTTATATTGTTAGTGATGGGGGGTGTTAGTGCACTCTTTCTCTTTTTTTACCCATTAGTGTATCAAGAATCCCATGTAACATTATCAGTGAAATTATCTGATTACCTTTCTTGCCCACGGGCTGAAGACCTGACTGAAATTTAAGAGACTCTATGTAATGTACACTCTGGCTTGCATACTGTATAACCTCGTTGAGTATTGTCACTAAAGAAAATACATTCATTTTTCTCAGTTTTCCTTTTTTCTTTTGTGAAGATATCCACATAAGTAGATTGCATGTTCTCTTGCCAGTTACAATAAAGTTGAAGTCATATTTTCAGAACTCACTATCTGAAACAGCAATACATATTAAAATACGGTTTTAGTATCTGCTTTACTTTGTAAGTTTTTCAGTGTTGTTACTATAGCAAAATTGCCAAAATAGGAAATTAACATAGTGAAGTAAATCTATAAAATAGCAGTAAAATACTGTGGGCCCCTGTAACAGGGTTTTCATTAAATGTATGAGTAGGAGAAGCAAATATAGAATTCAATAATGTATTATTTTCAAAAGTCTTAATTGCAGATTATGGCCATAACGTATGTTGTGAATTATCAGCTCCATATCATAAGCCATTCGTTCTCTAATAAAGCACCATAACAATGTCTCATACATTGCTAAGTTTGATCTGCCTTTAAATGGATGCATGTTGCTAAGCATGGCAGTAATGCATTTGGGGTTAAAGAAACAAGTTCCTGCAACTCAAAGGTAAATTTAGTAAGGCAGAACACACACACACAAAAGATACATAGTTCAGCATTTTAAGAACCATGTCGCATCACAAAAATCTCAGACTTCTGATAGTCTCATGTGCTGCTGTTCTACTGGACAACAGAACTACACAGATAACATGATCATGCCTTACTGTGTAATCTGTTGATGTGGCTTGTGCCATTGATGACATTGTGACATATAAACAAGGACTGGCACTAAATTATCTTTCATAATCTTTATAGTCCATGTCTGAAAAGGGTCCCTTGTTGTCCAGTCTTCTCACTTTAAATCAATAATAAACAACAGATTAAGGCTGCACTAAGGTCACTTCAGTAACACGGATGTGTCTTACAGAGCTTGTCAGTATATGGTATGTAGATGACTGATGTGGAACAGTGCCACTTACTTGTCAGACAGGATGATATCAGGGTTGCATGCTGTTATATAATTTAGCAACAATCTGCAACTGGGTGTGGGTATCACTGGATTTACTTAAGGGTGGTATGGTTTGATCAACAGGGCAAAGCCTGATTGATTAAATCCTGCAATCCACTCACACAGGAGTGGATTAGTTCCATTTCTTACCTTTCAAAATTATGTCATTGTATGACATCATTTTAGTCTTCCTCCACCGCTTGTGCCTGGTACTGATGTACTGTGCATGGGAAGGAGCATATGCCTATATTCTCACACAGGACATTAGTAAATGCAAGAGAGGTGGTGGAAAAGAGAGCAACTTCTCCATAGCAGTTTGTCTTTACCTTTTTATAATACTGCAAGGTTATCATTCAACTTCTTTGGTCAAGAATTATTAAGAAAGCCAAAAATAATGAGGGAATAAAGGGCTAAAAATCCAGGGCAATTTTAAATATTAGCCCTAGTCACTTAAAATGTTAATAGAAAAACAGGTTTTGCCATCAATGTCTATTTTCTGAACAAGAAGTATAAATCATTAATGCCTGGTATTATTGACTGACTATTATCTTCAGTGATTTACCAGAAAATAAAACTTTTATGAGGGAGAAGGTGAAAATATGGGAAAAATCAAGGATGTTCTGCAAAGCTCAGAACAGTTGACAGGTAAGGTTACCAGCACTATGATTAGTCTGATTTGTTAAAAAACATTTCAAACCAAGCTAGACTGTCCAATCACCTTGCAAATTTTTGAATAATAATAACTTTTGAAGTGAAACTTCTTATGGGATGGTGGGAGAGCTCGGAGTGTAATGGAAAAGTGAAACGGAAGTACGCACGTCAAACTTCGTCCTTAAGGGTGGGGTTTGACTTTCTTACTTCTTAGAGCGAGTGAGTGAAAACACACACACACACACACACACACACACACACACACACACACACACACACACACACACACACATGAAGAGTGACAGTGAGCGAGCAAGCTATTTCACACACACATACATGCGCGCGCGTGCGCACACACACACACACACACACAATGCCAGTGAAGAGTGAGAGCGAGCAAGTGATCCCCCCCCCCACACACACACACAGTGAAGTGTGAGGGCAGAAGAGTGAGAGTGTGCGAATGATCCATGGCAGCCACACACACAATGACAATGAAGAGTGAGAATGAGTGAATGAGTCACATAAACATAGTTACTATAGTGCTTGCTAGCCAGAACTACACAGAAAAGAAAATTCAGCCAGTTCAGTTTGGTAGTTAGAACTCATTCAGCAGACCATCAGCCACATTTGGTGAATCCATCAGGGATACTAAGTCTTAGCCACTGACTGAATGTAAGTATTCTGCCTTCCCATGCCTCTGCCATACAAGCTAATTACTAAGCAGATGTGTTTTGCAAATGTTTGCTAGCATGTTCAATAACTGCATGATAATTTGTTTTATATCCAGGAGGGATGACCTTCTTAAATTGCTTACTCCAATATGAACATTTTCGCCTGTTTAGGGTTCCATTAAATTTGAGTAAGGCATGATAGTATCACAAACTTCTTGAAAAGACCACTGGGGTAAATGTTTCTTTTACATCCCAAGGAGTCACCAATTACTAGTGTGTCTTTGGGGGGGGGGGTACTAAATCACAGTGTCTGCTTTATGAGCTTTGAAGTCTGGTATGCACACCTCTCAACTGTCATGAATTTCAAAGAATGCCCAGATTTTTTCTAATATTTCTGGTTTCTTCCTCATAAAAATATATGATTTTCTGGCAGGTTTTTGAGAAATATGCTGCTATGATTTAATTTTAACACTGGTTATTTTGTGATTATGGACTTAATCCAATGACAGTTTTGGTGGCAGTGCATGTATGATTTGCTGTGGACATTGGGAGGATTGTATAATGATATATATGTACGAGGTTTTATTTGTTCAAGTTTACAGCTTCCTTACATACAGATGAGGCATTTTGGGTGTATTCCTCAAAATACCTTTGTATGAAGTCATAGTATGTGTATGGTCATAGAGTGAGGCAGCTGATAAGATTTGGCCGCAGTATTCTGGATATACTTACATTTCCCATAGATCTGGTCAATAAAAAAAATATGTGCATGGTTGCCACATCAGTTACAAGTGATAATTTTGTAATGAAGTGTGAAAATGAACACACACAGAACACAAACACACAGACAGTTATCCAAACAAATACATGTTTGTACTTCATTACAGAAGTTTCATTTCTAACGGGCAGTCACGCACATATTTTTTATTGTATAATAGTGCAGAAGGCATATTTTTTTTATTATATAACAATGGACAATCTTGGCATTACGCACTTTTGAAGACTATGTTGGAAACATGGGAGACAGGTAAACTTCACCATTTCTCACTGACGCATAGGTCAGCCATAGCTTCACAGTTTCATTCACAAGTCACATGCAGCACATTTAATAACTAGCATAACTCTAGGTACATTCCACATAATTAAATTCTCTAACTAGCGTGGTCTGTTTTAGAGTGCACAGACTTTGTGAATGTGGACCAAGTGTCTGAAGCGGATGCTTAAGTTGCTGTGCTTTTGAATTCAATCCCAGATGTGCAGTCCTTGCTCTCCTTGTGAGTCAATGCATGTCTATCTTATCTTCATTTGTTAACTTTCTTTATGCATTTTTAAAATTAAACACAGCACTTCTCCCCTGAATTGCCACGTACATTTTCAATGGAATTTTATGTTGAAATTCAGTTTTGCAGCATTTTGTTAATTTACTTTTCCATGATTGCGGATTGTTGGAGTCTCACAACACAATGACTATGTTCTAATTACAGACACTGCTAACTTGTGTCAAGGTGTGTGCTTTTCCTGAGATTAACAGGTAATGAGGTAAGGGAAGGGAATATGTCTCCCCCCCACTTTGTCCACTCTCAGAGTTGGTATAGTTCAAGTTCTGGTAGCTGAGCAACAACAGCATGAAAGCTGGTTCAGTGTAATCACAAATACTACTCTTACTTTACAAATTAGGTTTGGTTTCTATAGGTTTTACCCTTGGGACCAGACCAGGCACAGATGGAGTAGTGCTTATTAATTGCATGCAGTCTGGGGAGGGAGAAAGTAAATTGCGTTTGTTTTCTATGCATGGAGAACTATGTTTATACAATGGGGTAAGGCAGTGTACAATGTGTTACCCCAACACAACTGAGTAAGGCTGTGTACAATGTGTTATCACTACATAATGGGGTAAGACCAAGTACAATGTGTTACCCTGTTGTATAAGAATTCCATGAGCTATGTAGTCCTGTTCCATGGCACACAATGTTTGCGAATAATACCATCTACATTTTTTTTTTTATTATTTTCTTTTTTTTTCTTTTTAAACTAAGTATAGATTTGAACTTGGAGCCTGATTTTAAATGAGTTAAAGTGTTTTGGTGTTTTGATTGTGTTCATATATTTTGTATGCAGTATGTGAACTTCTAATGTACTTCTTAGTGAGCAGCATGGCAGATTTAGGAGATTTTTTTGGGTGGTAATAAATGTTTGAGGATATACCAAGGTAGAAAAACATTTATGAGCAAGAGGGCTAGTAATAAAGAAAACCTGTATAATCAGTGGACACATAACACATAAAAGTGTTTATCATACCTCTTTTTATGGCTCTACTATTGTGATGTTAAAATAGGGGGCTGTGGATTGTGAAGCATGAAATATTTGGTATTGTCAGATTAAACAACAAGTTACTTGATTAGTGGTAAAGCAAAAAGTAATGAAATTATGCCCTTAACCATATAATGCTAAATAGTTCATCTGTCATACAAACTAGACCCAGTATAGATCATATATAAATGTTCCTGTTTCCTAATTAGAATTTGGGTTTCCCATACTTTTCAGTGGTATGTAGTAGTAATTACTTATACAAATGTTGCATTGAATAGGGCTTTAAGTGGTTACCATAGATTTTCAGGAAAACCCTGTCTCATGGGGGTTGTTTTCTAGTCTAATATCCTCTTGGGGGAGATGGTAGGGTACAGGGTTGGAAAGTCATGCTACTTATACCTGGCGTCTAGTGTTCAAATTCATATCATGTCTTCTGAGTTATCCATGGTATCCTGTGGTCCCCATGCTGTAAAGGTACGAGATGTAAAAGAGTTCTCCCTGGTGTCTAGAGTCCCTCCCCTACCCAATCCTTGCTGTCTTTA
Source organism: Protopterus annectens (assembly GCF_019279795.1). Classification (NCBI taxonomy): domain Eukaryota; kingdom Metazoa; phylum Chordata; order Ceratodontiformes; family Protopteridae; genus Protopterus; species Protopterus annectens. The sequence goes on along the minus strand of NC_056729.1, from coordinate 59,901,373 downwards.
CTTTCTTTTAAGCATATTATGCTGAGTAACCCCTTGTGTCTGTGCTCCCTGGCCCTGTGTGCACATAGATAAGGTGATACCCCTAGTGACTAGTGGTTCACTTCTGACCCTGTGTGCTGGTAAGGCATGTAGCTAAGGAGACATCCCTAGTGACTAGTGGTTCCCTCCTGACCCTGTGTGCTGGTAAGGCATGTAGCTAAGGAGACATCCCTAGTGACTAGTGGTTCCCTCCTGACCCTGTGTGCTGGTAAGGTATGTAGCTAAGGAGATATCTCTGGTGGCTAATGATTACCCTGAACCAATGCTGCAGGCTCTTCTCATTAGTGTAGGTGTGGGTGGATGTATTAAGCAGCCACCCCAACCCACCAACCTGCAACACATATGCAAACACAAGACATATAAACGCATATAGTAGATATGTTTAGACCAGTTTAGGAATATTTCAAAATACTGTTTTGATTTTTCAAAGCCATTATGTTTATTATTACATATTTTTTAGAGCTACAGTAACACATTTATGACATCTAGAGGTCCATGATAACTTAGAAAGCATTTATGTCATAAAGGTCTTAATACAAGCTTTTTGCTTTTTAGTATTAGTGATTTCTTACCTCACTGTTCAAAAAGCAGTAAAGAACAGCAACAATCAAGCCCTGTAAATTGAAAATATAATAAATTAATGTTCAAAAATATTGACCATTTCTGAAAATGTATAGTTGCCATGTGGCTATTGTAGTGGCATGATTATACTACTCCTAGAAGCTTACCTGAAATGAGCCCACACACAGCTCAAACTGTATTTGGTATTTGGCTAAAACACTGTGGGGTGGAGAGAAAGCAAAAACTATGTAGTAAACTCCAAATAACGGAATGAGCAGCAATGTTGATTTTGCAAGTCTCCTGAAAAACAAAAACAAAAATAAAAATAAAATGAACTAATTAGACAGTCAGCAATCCCAGACTGTGTGTGTGTGTGTGTGTGTGTGTGTGTGTGTGTGTGTGTGTGTGTGTGTGTGTGTGTGTGTGTGTGTGTGTGTGTGTGTGTGTGTGTGTCTGGGTATATGTACAAGCTGTCTGGAACATTCTGTTTCTACTGTACCCTTGCCAGTCACTTTGTGATGAGGTATAAGTATCTGACCAGCTTTTGTGTGACAGTGTTTACCAGTCATGAAGGCGTTTGTCATCAGTCAGGCCTTTTATTACTTGTAATTCATGATTGTGATGCCATCAGAAATGAAGAGGCTTCTGATACACTACATGATATCATATACACGATTGCAGCTCTACAGTATGTTATTTTTACTAATGTACTCTGTTCTCTATGATATACATTACATGGCAATAACAGTGGTTATTATAAGCTCAAAAAATGGGTAATAATTCTTGCAACAGCATGAGCAATGTAGAACTCAGCAGTCTAAGACACACATTGACAGAAACTACTGTAGTAAATGAAAGTGCTGATCTTTCACTTTAGTGTCTAAATAAAATTTCCTTCTAGTTCATCAGAGCTCTTTAATTTATTTGAATGTCCAAAACTTTGCAGAGCAGACACAGGCTAAGAAAACAAGTCACCTCAATGTAAAATCCAAGTATAATTTAATGAAAGATAAGCTCTTTCACAAACAGTGTTGCTTCATCAGATCATTACATTCAAAAATATTCCACAATTATATATCATTCATATCAACGCAAATCAACCAATAACAACAAAATGCAGCCTACTTCACCAGGTAACAGAACCATTCAGGTATTAAACTTTTAATTACCACATTATAGCATCATTCCAAATAGTCAGCAAGCATTCTAAACATATATACATACACATATACTAAAACTTTACTGCCCCTAATCAGCATAGATTCAATAAATAAAACCAAAAGACAAAGACGTCTCTTAAAATATGCTCCATTAAATATATGTATAAATATAAAAAGAAAAATATACAAAATCCTATCTGTGTGTGTGTGTATAGCAATTACTTCCTTAACCTGAGGGCTGCTAAGGTGGGTTTAATAGAAATATGATAATTTAGCCCTGTACCTGCATGTGCTCTTAACCTAAGGATCCACCTAAGTTCTACCTGTTCTGTCCTGTCCTATTCACTATGTCCCCTTTTCTATCATTCTGCTGTATAACTTCCAAGGCCAGGAGGAGGGTATAGAGCAGAATGATATAAGGAAGGACTGTTTTCGTCCTACGTATGTGCACCATACCAGCATGCATCCTAAGCATGCTTTAATAATGTTTTGAAAGGGCAAATGGCTAGGACCAGTAAATTAATGATGAAAGAAACAGATTTTGATAGAGGCTTGGAGCAGATGGGGGTTGAGTTTCTGCAGAGAGGTTATAAGGCAGATGATATAAGGAAGACACAGGAGTTGGTGAGAAGGGAAGGGGACACGAGGCACAGACCATACTTTTTATCACCATGTAGGAAACAGGGAGAGAAAACACTGAATCAGGATGGCATGAGATTTACTCGAACTTATTCTAGTGATGATCACTCACTTAGGAACATTTTTGAGAAGTATTGGCATGTTTTACAGATCCTAGGATAGCGAAATTGGTTGGGACGAAACCCAAGTATGGATATAGGAATAAGAAATCATTAAAACATAGGTTATGCTATCCAAAAATAACAGGTAATTCAAATGGAGTGGAGAATACAAGTGGAATGCATAAATGTGAGAATTGTGGGTTCTGTGAGTATATAGAGGAAACAGATATGTTCATACACCCGCTTACAGGAGCACAGATTGGTGGCATGTGCCGATTGCAATACCAAGAATTTGGTCTATTTAACATGCTGTGAATCCTGCCCCTCATTCTATGTAGGAAAACCATCATTCAGGGAAGGAGTTAGGGATCACCTATACTGTGCCCGTAGAGGCTTGAAATATAGTGCTGTGGCAAAACATATGAATAACATGGGAGATGAACATAGATTTACGTTTTTGGCCTTGGAGGTTATATAGCAGAATGATAGAAAAGGGGACATAGTGAATAGGACAGGACAGAACAGGTAGAACTTAGGTGGATCCTTAGGTTAAGAGCACATGCAGGTACAGGGCTAAATGATCATATTTCTATTAAACCCACCTTAGCAGCCCTCAGGTTAAGGAAGTAATTGCTATACACACACACAGATAGGTTTTTGTATATTTTTCTTTTTATATTCATACATATATTTAATGGAGCATATTTTAAGATAGGTCTTTGTCTTTTGGTTTTATTTATTGAATCTATGCTGATTAGGGGCAGTAAAGTTTTAGTATATGTGTATGTATATATGTTTAGAATGCTTGCTGAATATTTGGAATGATGCTACAATGTGGTAATTAAAAGGTTAATGCCTGAATGGTTCTGTTACCTGGTGAAGCAGGATGGATTTTGTTGTTATTGGTTGATTTGCGTTGATATGAATGATATATAATTGTGGAATATTTTTGAATGTAATGATCTGATGAAGCAACACTGTTTGTGAAAGAGCTTATCCTTCATTAAATTATACTTTAGATTTTACATCGAGGTGACTTGTTTTCTTAGCCTGTGTTTGCTGTGCGAATTTATGGGCATTCATTTATTTTTACTATTATTCGCAGAGCTTTTTATCAACTGGGTTCTTTTTTGGACTTTTTTATTTATTTATTTATTTATTTTTATTCATCCAGAGTTAGAGGCTAGCTGCCATTCCATAGTTATTTTTCTTTTTTGACGCATTTCATGCTGCAAACCAAATAACGGTGGTCTTTCTGTGGTATTTCTTCTGAAATATTGACTCGTAAAGTTAAAAAGCAAAGCACACAGATGATATCACAAGGACTGAGATGTTTTACAATTGCTATTTCATAGGAGATATGTTCCACATATTCTAGAAGTTTTACCTTACTCACAATTCTTCTGGCATACTGTATATTCTGATAGGGTATCAGTGACTGTGATTCTTTAAGATATCCAGCTTATGTTTAAAATCTTGATGTCTGCAGTTGTACTGAAATGATGTATTTCTCCATTTGTCACATATTTCACACATAGGACTGTGCCTGTCACTGCACTTACCACACTGTGCCAACGGCCTCCACCGACCCTGGCCTTACTTATCCCCCCTTACCCCTTGACAAGCCTTACCTACAACCTAATAAACACAGCCAACAAAGACATAGAAGACAACCAGATTTGCCATCTTTGGAAAGCTTGGATCCATCCATCTTTGGCTCTTTGTCTTTTTGACTTTTCAGATAATACCCAAAGCCCTTTTTGAAATTGTGGCATGCCATGCATGAGTCCTTGACAGTTGGCCAGCTTCTACCTACCCCATTGATCTTCAAGCTGAAACATCAAGCTACTTGATTAACACTTAAACATCACAAGATGGGTCCCAATCTGGTTGAGGACAGAACCCATACAGGGTGGCTGAGTACAGAACCATAGGGGTCAGAGTTGCTGGCGCAATGTCAGACTCAAACCTGTCAGTACCAAATCAATTGTGTTTGGCATCTACTTTTTAGGCATCACCTTTTCACAGGACAAGCGTTTGGAAGAGCAAGCACAGCTGACTACAAAGGACAAACAAAGTTTGCAGATGAATGACAAAGAAAGGGCATGAAAGACACTCTACAGAAAGATGGATAACGAAGCGGATAACTGGTGCCAGAGCCATGGCCTGGCCAAAAAGCCAAAGCCTAAAAAAACAAACCCTTACCTAAAAGGGAAAAACAAACAATCCCCCAAGTACCAGAAAAAGTAAGCAGGCACAGAAGAAGAAGAAGAAGTAAGGGACCTTCATCAGGGACCCCATAGTATAAAGTAAGTAGGAAGATATTCTACATACTTAGCTAAAGTTATGAAGAGACCTTCCTACATTGCCCTTGGAGACATCAGTTTCTCATCTACTCATCACCTCATCAGACCAATGATTCACTCATCCTCGCCATCATGAATGATCTGACCCAGTATATATGCAATGTATCTGACCCGAACAGCAGCAGCTGGAGGGAAGCCAAAAAGTCACTCAAAAAAAAAGAAGGGTCTCACTCATCTGTATGCTGCCCGACTGATGAGCCAACAGCTCTATTCAGTTGCTTACCGCTTGCTCAGAGGTGACCTTGCCCTAACATACAAACCCAGATTTTGATAAAAAAAAATTCACCTCAAAAAGAGCCACAAGGGAGGAGAGAGGCAAGGCGGAGACTTATTACGGCTATTAATAGGTGCTGGAGGGGGAGAGATTCATCACTCAAGACTTTATTATGCTGTGGAAAAAATAAATATATAGAGGGAGGCCCTCGCTAGCCTTGTTCAGAGAAATCTTGACCAATGGATGGATGGATGGAGAATGAGATATACCCCAGGGATTACCTCTGCTCAACTGCTCAACAGCAAAATACAAAATAATGGGTATAGTTACCCCATAAAGGGTAAAGTAACAAGCAACAAAACTATGGGCTAGGCTTGTAAATGCCCTCGGGCAGATAGCCTAGTATGAACCTATGAACCTATGAACCTATATCTGAGCTGAATAAGATATATTTCTACAGTTTTTCACTTTCTAATAATGTTGTTGTTGTGTCTTTCGGCTTTTTCCAGTTAGGGGTCACCACAACCGAACTCCAGTCCGCTAATGATTGGCAGTAGATTTTTACATGCCGAGTTGCCGTCCCTGACGCACAACCTTCAATGAAGGTACGCCCATTCACGCATGTCTCCTCACAGAAGACGCTCTAGCTGAGAATCGAACAGGACAAAGTCTTACTGTGAGGTGATAACGCTACCACAGCACCACCACTTTCTAATAATACAGTCTTACAGTCTGTAATTTATGACTACAGATCCCTTTGTTGCTAGAGGGAGTGGTGAAATGCTGAGACTGAATGACCGAAAGAATGGGCTTACATATACTAAGTCTGAGATGCCATTTCTCAGAATATTCCCTTTTTTCTGAGGCATGGAGATCTTGGAATTGGTATATATAAGTTCACAGGGTGGGGGTGCTCATCCGCCACATGGGGGAGGGTGCAGGGAGGCTTGCCCCATGCAAAAAGAAGTTTTAAGGAGAATATTTTGAGATTCACTCTTCTTCTATGCTTTCGGTCTTTTTTTCAGCTTCTCGGCACTCTGCATTTTGAGTGCCGACATTTCAGTAGGGAGCCACAAAACATACTACACGTCTGCTTACCACAGATAACAACAGTCTAGCAATAAATATCTTCTCATAGCAGCCAAACTAGAAAACTTGTCTGGTGACTCTCTCTACCCCAGTTATGTGGCCAAGCTATGGAATTCCATCCCACATTACCTCAAGGAAATTGATAATCTTACAAGGTTTACGAAACAACTAAAAAGCGTACCTAAACCACTCTTGGCTTTGCTCATGCCATACATGAGATAACCGTTTAATAGTGAATGTACCTAAACTCCTCTTACGTCCCTGTCACCAGTTCATGTACTAACTCATACCTACTTACACCTGCATATACACACAACTGCTACATCTTCACCATTTTCTTCACGCTCATTTTAGCTCCTGAATGAACAACAGCAATTATTATATTTTGTGCCTGCCCAAACTTCTCAAAGGATATTTCATTGTACTATCACTATATAACATAAGAAGGCTTCATTAATGTCTTAACAGTGTGCTTAGTATTACATTTGATTATCTTCTGAAGTATACTGCATTGCACTATTTCAAATTATAACTTGATTTCAGGACAGCATCAACAATCTTAGAATTGCTCTCAGTACTGCATCATCACATTTGTATTTATTTTACTGTAGCTGTAGTATATTTGCCTATATATTCATGTTTCTACACTGTTTTCTAATATATTTTAATATATATGGAGCTTTTCTCCACGAGGGTCTGCTGAAAAGGGGATGCTTGCATTCCAGCTAAATATTTATATTAAATAAATATTTTCTGCTTCTTTTGGACTCTGTTCTTTGCTTCTTGATACTTTGTCCCTGGGCCTGGTTATTCTGCATCTCTGGTTTCTGAAATTTTATCAGCAGGCTAGGCGGTATTGCTCAAATAAAAGGCTAGATGAATATACTGTAGGCTTTCAGTTTGCTGTTTAATTGCTTTTTCCCATAACGTCCTCTGAAGTTAAGAACTCTTAGAAAACGGGCTGGACATATAATGATGCCCAAAGTACTCTGAGCATTCCAAAGGAGAGGGATTATGTAAAAGGAGAGCCTGAAAAAAGAAGAGTTCCTACTTCAGTGCAAAATCCACGAGCTGCGACTGAAATTGCTTAACCGAATCATGTTTACCTTTCCCCTTCTTAACTACAGTGAGAAAAATAAATATATGAATAAATAAAACAATAAAAATAATAGAAGTAACACAAATAAATGCAGCAACAGTTACAGGAAGCTGTCATTTCCTTTACATTCACTAACTGTGACTCTTGAAAAAACACAATTAACAAGATTAAAAAAAAGAACAAAAAGCCATAAACTGCAGCTATGGTTATATTTTCTTAAATCATTTCACTAACCAATGTGGAGGTTCCCCCTTTTTGTGCAGTTTCCTGAGTCTCACGTATTTGTTCGAACAGAATGCTGTTAGGTGTCATGAAAGTGACAAATACTTTCTTGAGAGCTTCTATAACTGCCTATAAACATTTAGAATGTGCCAGTTTTATCAAAAGAAATCGAGTAACTCCCAAAGTGGGATTATTTGTTATACACTAGCTCATAGAAATCAACACTCAGATCAGTTGTTCATTAACTAGTGCATTCTAGCATCCATGTTTTAACATTTCAATATTGCTTTACATTGGTTTAACAAAGAGAGCAGTATATATTTGTTTCACCTTCTCTCACAGTCTCTCAGTTTTAGACATCCTTTTGTTTCATCTTGTTTATGTTCCTCTGCTATTTCTTAGCTTAGTCTCTACTGGATAAATATTCATTTGATTAAGTCCCTTGTGCACATGAAATAAATGCATTTACTACTCTAACAGTGTAGCATTCTGGCCATTCCTGTACAACAGCCATAAGAAGAAGTGCTCAATTTGAACTGTATGCACAGACTAGACTCTTCACTTGACTGTATATTGTCTTGATCTGTTCTTAGCATGTTGGATAGCTCATCTACTAATACGTTAGCTTACAGCGCTATGTCTGTCATAATCGGTACCTTACTTTTAATGGATGCTCAAGGACGGTCTTTAGCGCAGTACACTTACTATTTCATTCTCTGATATTTGTGCACATGCATTTCTTTTTGCTCACTTCATTTCCACTCAGTTTGTTTTTGCTTTATTAACCTCTTTACCTTTACATCCCTCAGTCTTATGTGCCAGTACGTCTGGAATGTCATGGGACCTTGATTAATTCAATGGTTTTATTTAGGATTATTTCTGGATTGACCAGTATCTTCATCTTAATTCAGCCACTGCACCACATCTGTCTCATCTACGGCTTTATTTTTTGTATTAGTAAAAGTGAATTTGTTATTTCTGAGTAGTGCCCTGAGTCCAGAGTAATACATCTGTTTGGACTTACCTTGCCATCTGAGCTTTTTGTATTCATATTCTTCTTTTTTCTTGTGTTCAATGTCATAATGTATTTTTTCTACACATCTTAGAATCACTCATGCATTTCTGTAGTGCTTTGTGCATGTATTAGTTGTTGTTCCATGTGTAATAATATATATCTTTCATATCCTGTTATGCTTAATGCTTTTCCATAGCTCTGAAGTCTGGTTATGTTTGTTTCAGTTTTGTGGTTATATTTTGGGCATTGCATTTTTTTATTTATTATTATTCATTTGTCTTTGCTGACTAGGAAAATCTGACTGGGCAAAGCTCATTTTCAATGGAGAAGCAGGGAGAAACGCTCCATCACAGTACATTCAGATTAACAAATGAATTTCAGAGTTGGATTTTATAGCTTGGGACTTTGTTAGTTATTTTTACTTATGTAGACATGATATATCAGAGTTTGGAGATGTAACAGGAGTATAGCAAGTCCCCCCGATGAATTATTTGCTTTAGTAGTGCTTAGTAGAAATTTATCATCAGAATGGCGGTCCCTTATGGGGGTGTAGGGCAATAATTTGTTTTTTAATGCAGGGCATTATGCAGGATATATGTCGTTTGTATGCCATAACCGTCTGAGAGTGTTATGTAGTTGTTAAGCTCTACCCAGTTTAGTTATTTTAAGGATTGACAGTGGCAACGTAAGTGCCCAGTATTGGTAGCAAATTTAGCTACTTTGTTGTAACAGGAGGCTAGTTTGGATTTTAGTGTTGATATTAGATTTGTATAGCTAGGCTGCGGTGGTGGTGCTGCGGTAGCGTTGTCGCCTCACAGTTAAACGTTGCACGTTCTATTCTCAGTTAGAGCATCTTCTGTGTGTCGACATGCGTAATGGGCATTCCTTCATTGAAGGTTGTGCGTTAGGCCCGGCAAGCCAGCAGGTAAAAATCTACTGTCAATCATTAGTGGACCGGAGTTCCGCTGTGGCGACCCCTAACCGGGAAAAGCCGAAAGACAGTTTATTAGATTTGTATAGCTAGATGAGGCATATAAGAGGGTTGCAAGCAAATAGGATGAGGCTAGGGTTTTTCTTGCTGGGTCTGTAAGGTACCATTTTGCCCTGTAAAAGAAGCTAAGCTTCTGGTGTGTCTTTTTAATTGTTTGAAGAAAATGTTGATCAAATTTAAGATTGTCATCTGTTACATCTATTACAGAGCAGGAGTTAGGATTCTCATAGCCATCAGGAAAAAACACTTAGAGACAGTGAGGGCATCTCCATATTTCAGATCATGCATAATTCATGAGCCTACACTTTATGGGCCTTTCTGAAAATGACCCTGTCCAACTGCAATCCTGCACTTGCAAGTTGACCAAACAATAAGTGCAAGTTGTTTGGGACTCCAAGGACAGATGCAAGCACCTAAATATAAAAGAGATACTTGCTCTAATCAAGACACTCAACTCACTGAATAATTTTTGGTCCCCTGGACCTCTTCAACTTGTTACAGTCAGTACCACAGTTATGTGGTACATCAATAAGCAAGGGGGAACCAGGTCTTAACTCCTTTGCAGTCTAGCCATGTTAGATTATGATGTATGGCATAATCTCACTCTAAAGGCATCTTGTCCAAACAAAATTATGTGGGAGACAATCTGAGAAGGACAAAGGCAGACCACCATGAATGGAAACTGGATCAGGGGGTATTCCAAGATTTGATCACTCTATGTGGAGTTCCTCAAGAAGATCACCTTGTACCCTCTCTGAATAATTGGCTGACAAAATTCTGCTCCAGAACTCCATACAAGAAGGCTTGGAAGACATATGATTTTTCCTTTCCTTAGACAGGAGTGTTCCTGTATGTTTCCCACCCTTTCCATTCATATCTGAGATTATTGTGGTGTCTTCCTTCTGGATCAGGTAAAAGTGGTTCTCTCTCCTTTTTGAAATGGTCAGGGGCAATTACCACAAGCTTCCTCACAGAATGGATCTACTCATATAAGAACACGGGTGTTTGATACATCCTAACCCAAATTTATTTCAACTGACTGCCTGGATTATAGGGTCTTAATTCCCTTTAGGCACCTACTTACTAAGAATGTACAATGGGTATTGATGGGGGCAAGAAACCCTGCTGCTGAAAAATTATATATTAAAAAATGGGAACCGTTTTCAAGTTAGTGCCAACAACATACTCAGCATCCTTTTACGGCTAGTGTTTCCCTGGTTTTACAATATTTGTGTGAACTATTATCCTATGGTCTTTCTTACTTTTCCATCAAGGTTCTTTTGTTGACCATTTCAGCATGTCTGTCCATGGATCCCTGTCTTTCAGTGCATTTTCTTGTGAAAATGTTTTTAAAAGGGATTTTGGTAAGAGACCTCCAAAAACAGGTGGCCACTCCTTGTCATCTTAATCTTTTTTTTACAGAAGCTAACACTTGCTTCACCTGAACCAGCTCATCAGGCTTGTTTGAGGTTCCTAACATTGAAAACTGTTTTATTGATTACTCTGACCACTGCAAGAAGAGTGTCTGAGTTGCATGCGCTGATGGTGAGACAACCCTTTCTCACTTTCCGCAGAGAGAGGGTTTCTTAGAGAATTAATCTAGCCTTCTTTTATGCCTAAAGTGAGATACAAGTTTATTTTATGTCAAACTATCTATCTCCCTGTTTTCTTTCTTAAAACCAAAAATGAGGGAGAAAGGATACTCCATACCTTGATGTCCACAGACAAGTCGGGTACTATCTTAACAGAACAAAATCTTTCAGAACTTTGGATCAGTTGTATATTTCTTGTGAAGGCAAGAAGAAGGGACAACCTTTGCCTAAAGAGACTATTTCCAAAAGGTTGTCTCAGGCTAATACCTTTTGCTATTTTCACTACAACAAAACTATTCCAGGCAGGGTCAAGACTCACTGTACCAGGTCTTTGGCTTCATCGATGTCTTTTTGAAAAGGATTGGATTTTAGAAGCAGCAACTTGGTCCTCTGTACATAATTTTACAAAGTACTACAAGCTTTATTCCTTCTCTAGGTCTATATCAAGCTTTGCTAGGACCATTCTCCAGAGACTCCTGGACCTTTCTCCTTCCACCTCCCAAATCTAGTAGGCTATGGTAATCTACCCATATAGCTAAGGCTACTACAGCAATGATCAATATGATGAACATAGTACAGTTGAGTAAGTAAATGTACCCTAACTATATATGTTCTAATAATCACTGCAGTAGCCACTCCCTCCTTCCAACCCCCCCTTGTTTTTTTGGAATATGTTGTTTTGCCTGGGTGTGTTTCTATATAAATATATATTTTAATGCCTAGCTATGTCCTGCCAGGACTCTGCTTCCCTTTCTCAGTTGGTAGGAAAGGTCTGAAGGGCTTGGTGGCCAAACCTGCCTTTTTAGTCATCTCAGTATGAGCTGACTAATGATTTGGGCTGACTGTCATACCTTGTGTCGGCTATAACCCATATACCATTGGCTACTGCAGAAATGATCATCGAATGTGTAAAGTTATGTGAAGTTTACTTACACAATTGTACTTTAGTAGTCTGCAGAGGTCTCTTAGAGCTATTTCTTTATATTAAAATAATTATTGTCACCAGATCAGTGTGCAGTTAGAACTTGTCTGATTGAAGACTGCTGGAACAGGACTCAGTTTTGAGGGTTTTTTACTGGTTTATTGGGTAATTTGTTTAAATCGGTTTGCTCGTTTTCTATTGTTATAAAAAAAAAAATTGCACTTTATTCATCTGCTTTTACGATAATTGTGTTTCTTCCCCTTTATTACCTTATTTTGCTTGTGCTTCTTCTTAAAAGTACTTAATTGTGGTTATTCTGCTGCATTTATTACTGCTTGGTAGTAGCCTGATTAAATTGTAACTTTTATTCTAAGCCTTTTGGTTTAAGCACTTGGGCTTCAGACCAGTTATTTTACATTAAGAAGGTTTTGTGGTCTGCACTGTTGTGGCAGGACAGGTAGCTTACATCCTTCTAAGTTGGGAATTGCTGATTGAAGGCTCAGTGTCTGTTATTCTAAAAGCACATTAGTTCTGGTTTAAGCACTTGGGCTTCAGGGCAGCTATTTTACATTAAGAAGGTTTGTGGTCTGCACTGTTGTGGGAGGAGAGGCTAGATCCTGCCCTTCTGAGCTGGGAATTGCTGGTTAAAGGCTTATTGTGCCTGCTTATTTGAACTGTTTCTTTCTGAAATTTGTGTGCCATGTTTGCTGTACCCCAGAAGTTAGTAGTTTATTGGCCATTTTGGACTAATTTCTAGCTCTTTCATTTCCCTGCTATAAAAACCGCATTTGCGTGGTTTTGCACGATGGGCAGCGCAGGTTAGCTAGGGTTAAACTATTCCCGGCTCCACAAAGTCTACTGTTCAATTTTTCCCTTGGGACTAGACAAACATTCAATTTAAGCACTCAAACCATTAATTTCACAGCCCAGCACTTGCTCAAAACTCATAGCAAGCACTAATTAACTGTAGCACTAGAACCCCCCCATACTGTCCAGAAGGACAAGGCTCTCTATTCGTCCCAACCAGCCAATCAGTAAAACAGCTCACTTTACCTATTCAGGCATGTTCAAAGGGCAGTTTCAGGTATACTCTCCAGTCCAACTGGTGAATCTGGGCATTTTGAGGCAATGTTACAACTGCCTCATGTACACAGACAACCCTCTCCTCCTACCACCAAACACTAATATATGCGAGAGATGCAATTATACAGCCAAACTGGAGGCAAAGCTCTCTCAACCCAAGACTGGAACTGACAGTCAAGAGGAGAAGGAAAATACTTGCAACACACCACCAGTCTCACATAGACCTACTAAACCAACACTGGCAAATAGCACACATAAATACACGAAAAACATATTCAGAGGCTCTAAATAAAAATCTACAAAAGCAACAGAGACCTCCAAAGCAGACACCCAAGCAACCTCCACACCCCATCACAAACCACGAAGCACATACTTCACATAATCAATGTGCCACACAATCACAGCCCTTAAGGCAAAATAACATACCCAACACACTAGTAATAGGTGACTCTATAGTCAGACACACTGATGTCCCACTAACTAGGCTGGGCAAGGAGACGGTTACAGTTTGCTGCCTGTCAGGCGCCAGGATCCGCCACATAACACAAACACTCAGGTCACTCCAGAACAAGTACAAATATGACTCTGTCATTGTACATGTTAGTGTGAATGATCTGAGAAGTACCTCCCTGAACTACATAAAAAGAGAAATGGAAGAGCTCTCTGATCACGTAGCCCAGGCCGGTATGACCCTGACCCTGAGTAGCATCCTGCCCTCACCAAGAATGATGCCACAGTATAAAGAAAAAAATGATCAGTTTCAACAATTGGCTAAGTTTCTGGTGTCATTCAAAGGGGATCCAGTATCTGTCCGCCTGGGATGACATGCTCGACAAGCCACGTTGCTTTTCAAGAGATGGCTTGCACCTGTCACTCTTTGACTTTTGAATACTGGCCAAATCTTTTGCCGCCCCCATAGTGCCTTTTTTAGGCAAGGCTCAAAAGACAAACCCACCACCATAAATAGCAAAAGTAACCAAAAACTAAGGGTAATGCTACTCAATGCCAGAAGTCTAAACCTCAAAATGCATGCACTCGAGGCACTCCTCAGTATGGAGAACACCGATATCTGTGCAGTAACAGAAACCTGGTTTAAGGCTCCAGAGAGCACCCCAGCACTACCAGGCTATAACTCTTACCATACTGTTTGGCACAGAACCCGGACCGAAACACAAAAGGCAGGGGTGTATCCATATTCATCAAGGATACCCACACCTCCAGGTTAGTTGTGTAGCACAATGCCTCAGAGATCATCCATGTGCAACTAACAATGGGCAAAACTGCAATTCAAATTTCAGCTTGCTACAGATCACCTACCATGATCCAGGACCCCCATTCCATGTTTCTGGAGATACTGGAAAATATGAAGGTCCTACCAAAAGCCCTAATATTGGGTGATTTCAATTACCCAAACATTAACTGGGAGAACTATTCAAGTACTAACTCCCTTGCCCAATGCTTCCTAGAATTTATAAACTCGAATGCCTTGGATCAACTGGTCAACACCCCCACTAGAGATGACAACATATTGGACCTGGACATCACCAACATGACCGACTGGTGTTCTATACTGGAGGTCAACCCCTTGCTGGTTAGATCAGACCATAGACTAATCACTCTGGATATCCACATTCTGCCCCCACCCCCAATCAAGGAAACCACCATGAAAAACTTTTCAAATGCAAACTTCACGTTACTTAAGGCCAAGGTGGAAAGGTTCACAGTCCCCATGCTAAAGGACAATGCTGTCCAAGCTGCTGAATCCCTTACAAAGGCACTCTATGAGCACCTACAAGAATGCATGGATCATGCTATCCCAAGCAAAACCAAGACTCACTCCTGCAAGAAAAGGAAACAAGTCTGGTGGACCCCTGCCATAAACAAGCTATACAATAGAAGGAGGAAAATAGTACAGAAAAAATTAAAATCCCAAGAAGGAAAGACATCCCTGATCAGTATTAGCAAGAAACTACGATCCCTCTTAAAATCATCCAAGGCTAGCTTCGAAAGAAAAATTGCCAAGAACTCCAAAGATAACCACAAAGCATTCTTTAGCTATGTCAAGAACCTAAGTGGAAACTCTCAGATCTGCTCTGAGTTAGTGCAGAATGGCGCAAAATACACTGAACCAACTGATATTGCCAACATTCTGGCATACAGGTTTAGTGCAAACTTCACCCCCCTCTCACCCCCTAAAGGGCTCATAACCATACCAGAAAAATATAGAGCCCCAGTAATCACTGACACACAGGTTAAAACAGCTCTTTCCAAAGCCAAAAACACAGCTTCAATGGGACCGGACAGTGACCCAGGCTATGTCTTACACGAACTCCAAAATGAACTAACCCCTCACCTAAATACACTGTTCAAACTCAGCCTCTCTACAGGCTACGTACCCATAGAGTGGTGCATAGCAACAGTTATCCCACTCCACAAAGGTGGAGTCACAACAGACCCTGGGAAATATCGCCCTATAAGCCTGACTAGCCTGGCCTGCAAGGCTATGGAGCGCATCATCATGGAACTCATTAACAGAGACATTGGGGACCTCCAAACATTGGACCCTACCCAGTTTGGCTTTGTTAAGGGCAGATAATGGCTCCTAAACCTGGTGGACTTCTTTGAGACAGTTACCAAGGGTTTAGATGAGGGAAAGGAGGTCCACACAGCCTACCTAGACCTCGCAAAGGCTTTCGACACTATTCCCCATTCTGGTACTATAGACAAGTTCACCAGCCTGAACATATACCCCTACGTCATGAGATGGGTTGCCAATTGGCTCACGGATAGAACCCACATGGTGAGAGTTGCAGGCTGTAGGTCCAACTCTAAACCGGTTACAAGTGGCGTCCCCCAGGGCTCAGTCTTGGGACCCCTCCTGTTCGGTATATACTTCTCAGAGGTACAGGCAAGCACAGGAGGACTATGGCTGACCAAGTTTGCAGATGACTGCAAACTGGGGGCCATAATTGACTCTCCGGCTGATACAGACATCCTCCAGAAGGGTCTCACTGAGACAGATACCTGGTATCAAAATCATGGCCTCAAGCTAAATGCAAAAAGTGCATAGTCATCCCCTTTGGAAAAAACAAAGGACCCATGAACTACCATATATGTGGTAGTCCCCTAAATACAAAAAATGAAATAAGGGATCTGGGGACCTAAGTAGATAGTAATCTCTCCTTTGATAATCATATTGCCAAGGTGGTTAGAAAATCCTTCTGTGTGGCCCACGTAATCACAAAAGGATTTGCATTTAGAACAAAAGAGGTTATTGTGCCCCTCTACTCATCACTCATCAGACCCATCATAGAGTACAATGCCCCAATTGGGATGTACCTTACAAAACATGTGCAACAGCTGGAAAGACCACAGAAGTACCTTACCAAGAGGATTACTGACTTCAAACAGATGCCCTATGCAGCCTGACTGAAGAAACTCCAGCTGTACTCGGTTGTATACCGCCTACTCAGAGGTGATCTCTGCCTGACATACAAGGCCATGTCCAACCCAGAATTGATGGACATGCTCCACCTAAAAAAAACAAATCCCCGAGAGCCACACGCTTTAGGGATCTAAACCTCACCATAACGATAAATAGGACTTGCTGGAGGGATAGATTCCTGTCCCAGATACTCCCCATGCTTTGGAACAGGATTCCAATCTACATTAGGCAGAGCCCCTCACTAACACTCTTCGAGAGAAACCTTGACGAGTGGATGGGAAACAGAAAATTTACCCCGGGGATCACTGTAGTGGCTCTGCTGGACAGAGGCACAGGGAACTAATGGCTCTGCTGGACAGAGGCACAGGGAACTAATCTAAGGGGGCGGCGAAAGCCAACACATTCTGGCTAGGCTTACATATGCCCTCAGGCAGATAGCCTAGTACTTACCTATGAACCTATGAACCTAAATGACAGTTAAAGCACAAGGCACCTGGGCAGTACTTCATTACGTTACACCATTGCTCACTTGTTTGCTTTCTTATGAGTCGCATACAACTATTACCCTCCAAATTGCTTCCACTGATATCTCTTCATCATCCTCCCTAAATACTTTTTGACACCTCTGTAATGGTCTAAATGCCTTAGGAATTCAAATCTTGGGTGTCACAAATCATAATTTTCTTTCTAACTTGTAACCTAATCTCAAACCATTTGGTCTCGATTCTGAATGGAGCAGCATACAGCTAATCTGACATTCATTCTAATAAAATTCCCTTTTTCTGACAAGGTTACTAGCTCTCCCCATTTTTGCTGTAGTATTATGCAACTTACAAATTCTGACTGAGGTCACTGTTTTGTTTCTTCTCTGTGGTATTTAAATATTTAAAACGTTACCTTCAGAAAAACTTTATTTAATTTCATTGCTTTTACTGGCAGGTTAGCCCTCATTTTAATTTCTCCAAGTCTTTTGGGTTTCTAATACCATGATGGGAATGGACCCCATTCCTAAGTCAAAGTATGATTAAAGTTCATGCAACTAGTATTGCTTCAGTCTTTGATGTTAGTCAAAAGTGCTCTTTGCAGCATCTGCAATGTGCCTAGAACTGACTCCTTCTGCAATTCATATGGAGTTTCATGTACTGGCAGCATATCTAAATGTGACTGCGGTGGACGGTGGGAGGGTAGCCTAATGGTTAAGGTGTTTCCCTTACAAACACAAGGTGCAGGGTTTGAGTCTCACAAGGGATAATTGGCTAGGCTGAAAATGGCTCGCAAGGGCAGTTAGCCTAGTGCTAATCTATGAACCTATAAACCATGTATGTCTCAAACAATGTTGATTTGTCCATAGAACAGAGGTGTGGGTCACAAGCTGATTTTGGGTGGGATACCTTAAATATTAAATTACTAATCAAAGCCGGATCCAGCACTAGGTGAGATAGGCAGTCACTTAGGGCCCCATTCTAGATTACGGGGGCCCACTGTGGCCAGAAGGTTTCAATATAAAAAAAATACTGCTTAACAGTGCAATGGTGGTGTCTTCTCCTTTAAGGAGGACAATGCGTGCATGGTACACATGCACACCAATGTGGATGCAAACCCATTCTGCACTCATGTGTGGAATTTAAACTAGCTGTTCTGTTTATAGAGAAGGTAAGTATGCTTGTGCCTGTATAATTTAAACAAGCAGTTCCATTTGTTTCTGTATGGAAGAGAAAGTGTGTTTATACATATGTGTGTATGTAATTTAAACTAGCCATTCTGTTCATATGAGAGCTAGTGTGTGTATGCTGTATGAGAGAGAAGGTGTGTTTGTCTGTGTGTATTGCTGTGTGAGAGAATAGGGGTGTGTATGTATGTGTTGCTATGTGACAGCAGAGAGAAGGTAGGTGTGTGTGTGCATGTGTGTGTGTGAGACAGCAGACAGAAGGTAGGTGTGTGTGTGTGTGTGTGTGTGTGTGTGTGTGTGTGTGTGTGTGTGTGTGTGTGTGAGTGAGCAAAGAGAAAGTAGGTGTGTGTGTGAGAGAGAGAGAGAGAGCAGAGAGAAGGTAGTTGTGTGTGAGAGCAGAGAGAAAGTAGGTGTGTCTGTGTGTGTTTAACATACCTCTAAACTGTCCAGATTTAGCTTCATAGTTTTGGTCTGTTTTTCATAAAATTTGTGGTTTTGTGGCAAATCGCAGAGGACTGAAGTCACTAAATAATGACATATCTATGAGTTTCAAGCTTCATATTCTTCAGAAAATGCATGCGAACACAAATCCTGTTAGTCTACCAACTTTCTAAGTTAAAAAGAGCAATATTTAAAATAAATCCATATTTTTTGGGACATTGTATCTGCATTATTTTAGGCTTTGGCCAGATTTATTGCACTAAGTGCTTGAGAGGTATGCATAACTCTCAGTTGTCCAGATTTTTGCAGAATGTCCAGATTTTTGCCTCATATTTTTGGCCTATTCCTCATACAATTTGTGGTTTTCTGGCAAATCACTGAGGATTGAAATAACAAAATAATGTCATACATTTGAGTTTCTGACTTCCTTCATAAAATGCATGCTAAGACAAATGCTATTATTCTAGCAACTTTCTAAGTCTATAAGAGCAATATTTATAATATGTCCCTATTTTGAGGCCTTTGTTCCCCCCATTATTTTAGGCTTTATCCCAATTTCTTGTGCTAAGAGGTTGAGAGGTATGGAGGCTTGGTATGTAATGCCCTAGTTCCTGATTATTTGGTGCATTTTAAGGGGGGGTAGGTGTTCTGCATTCCTGTGTGTGTCCTCGTTTGTATAAGATGCCTAGTAACTATGAACTTGTCAGTTTCTTAGGCATTCCCTATTGCAATATTAGCAGCTTACCAAGTTTTCTTTAATGTGACACAGAAAATTAATTCTTCAAGGGTAGCAGGCACTGAATTTGTAGATGAAACATTGAAATATAAAGTTGTTTGCCAGTAGCAACCTCCTCATTAGTTGCAAATGTCTTTAATGTAGAATTATTTGGATGAATTTTACTTCTGCAGAGACTGTGCTTATTGACTGATGCTGGTGGATTGTAATGACAGAAGTCTGAGTGACCTTTTATGGTTAAAATGTTCTGAAATGGGGAGTTTTGTCATTACTGGGTCATACATTTTGTTTCTTTGCTTACTAAGAAAATGTTCCAAACTAAATTAAAACACACTCTAACAAGTGCTGCTGTATTATACAAGGAATATAATTTAATGCAATCAGGACAGTGAATCAAAGAACACATAAATGTATGCATGGCCCTAAAAATATGTACAAGGAGCCCATGGTTTGAAAATAGCCCAAAGGTAAACTTAATTATCCACTGGCCAGATGCATTTTATTTGAATCTGGGTTTTCATGCCGTTTCAATGAATGTGAGTTTCAAGGGCAGAGAAGTTTACTGCTCATGCTAAGTCTGTTCTCATTGCGAGACTGTTTGTTTAGCAAATGGTTATCAGTGTTTGTGCTATTTTACTTCAATTTCTGTTATCATTGTAGAAGTAAATAAGAAAACAATATGCATGCTGACAGGTTTGAACAGTGTTTGTTGTAACTGGGGAGAAATAGCAAAGTAATGGGACACTGGAATGGCTGAGGAGGAGGCTGCTGCAGGAGGGGCTGCCCTGGAAAGCCCCACCCTATTACCTTGCCTAAGGCCTCATTTGACCATGATCCAGCTCTTTTAAAATATGTATTACAAGTGATTAGTTGGTCATGAAAAATTACCATTTTTGAAAGTAGGTCTTGGCTCATAAATGTTTGGGAACCACTGTCACAGAATATTTGCGAATATACTCTCAATTTTAAAAGTTCTATTCTCCTACCTACTACATGCATAATTTGCAGTGTTTCTTGCCTGTCTATCTCTCTTTCTCAATGTCAAGATGAAACAGTGGAACTGCTACCATAAAGAAGAAACAGTTACTTATTCAATTCTGTCTAAAGATGAATCCCTAATGAAAGACAACAAGCACTGCTAAGCTTGCTAAATCCTATTACTGTTAATCTCAGAAGCCCTTTGTGTTTGCTAACAAGTACGTTTTAAAGTAGATTAAAACTTCATTAATCTCTTCCTCTTTCTTTTTCTGACCTTTATCACTTCTCAGCTTTTCTTCTCACTAATGCTATTTGTTCTTACTTGCAAACTTTTTCTGCCCCCGAACTTCTTTCCTCTACATTACAGCCTTCTCCTGTCTTCAACCTCCCTGACCCTGATACTGTTACTGTAGATATCTTGCCTGACTCTCCAAAACCATCTTCTACCTTTGATTCATATCTTTCCCACTGGTTTCATTTATGTTCAGTGACGTTGTCCCACTCTGCCCTGATAATTCTCTTGCTCCTTCTGAGACAATTCAGGCCACCCTGCATTAAAGTTATTTCTAACTTTATTTCTAAATCTCTGGGCTTTCTTGTTAATTTGTTACTTATTTTTTGTCTGGTTATTTATTTGTAGAAATATATCATAACAGGCCTACAGCCAAAGTGACTGAATTCAAAACTTTTTCCAAATTTCCTCCCATCTGTATTCCTCCATTATCCTGTCAAAACACTGGAAAAAAGAAGCCTGTCCTTTGGTTCTTGAAGAGATTAATAAATATGCTTCCTCCATACGTAATATGGTTTCATTGACTTTACGTTAGTTCAATGAAGCAAGGTTTTCTTCTTCAAAACTCCCAGCATCAAACTCCATTCACATTTATAGGAGTATAAATAAAATGAAGGTAGAAGACGATTTCAGCATTGGTACATGGATGATAAAATACAGTTGTGTACACTTACCATAAATGTAGATGTTCAAGTGTATTCACTGTTGCAGTCATCACCTGTGGGTTATCCCTGCTGTGGTAGCCTTCGGCCGGCCCGAATACCAGAGGGAATGTTTTTCTGCATCAGCTGCTGTCGCTGACTGATGTCAGGTTGTCAGTGCTATAAAGCAAGGCTATAAAGCAAGGCAGCTGACACCATTATATCAGTTTTTCTTGCCCTAACCAGTCCAAATCCCAAGGAAATATGGCAAAGTGGTCCTGGTGGTTAAAAACCACCCTAAGAAGCTTATGTCTACCTAAGGAAAGAGGATATAAGGGTAAGGAGGGAGGGAAATCAGGACTGCAACAGTCGAACATCTACATTTATGGTAAGTGTATACAACTGTACTATGTTCTTTGTGTTTCACTGTCACAGTCATCATCTGTGGGAGGATTCCCAAAGCTGAGGAGAGGGGTGGAAGGATTAGTTAGAGACCTAGGCATGGGTAAGCAAACCCTGCAGAACTGCAGTGGCAAACTCTGCCCTAGCCTTAGAGAAAAGAAGAAGGTGGTAATGCTTTGTAAAGATATGGACCGAGGTCCAGGTGGCAGCTTCCAAGATGTCCCTGGTGGGAACTCCTCTGAGGAATGCTGTGGGAGTGGAGGCTGCCCTAGTGGAATGGGTACAAATTGACTTTCTATGTGATCTGTAGCAGAAATGTTTACAGTGTGAAATCCATTTGGAAATTGTTTGCTTGGAAATGGCCTTCCCCTCTGTCCCTGGGGCAAAGCTAACAAGTTGGTCTGCTTTTCTGAAGGGTTTAGTACGGTCCAGGTAGTATTTGAGCTGTCTGTGTACATCTAGTGAGTGCAGAATTCTTTCCCCCTTGTTTTGAGGGTTAGGGAAGAAGGTGGGCAGATGAATGGCCTGCTTGAGAGTCACATTAGATACCACCTTGGGCATAAAGGAAAGGTTAGTCCTCAGGGAGACCCTGTCTGCATGGGAAATGATGAAGGGCTCAATGACCATCAGTGCCTGAAGTTCTAAAACCCTTCTGGCTGAGGTGATAGCTGGTAAGAAAGCAGTCTTCCAGGAGAGGTATTTTAGTTCTGCTGAAGCAGTAGGTTCGAAGGGTTTAAAGGTTAGTTTTTTCCAAAAACATAATTCAGGTCCCAGGCTGGCGTGGGTGGCCTTCTGAGAGGTCTGATATTAGAAGTCCCTCTGAGGAATTGCTTAATCAAAAGATGTGAGAACAGGGGCTGGTCTGTATCGAAATGAGCAGAAATGGCTGAGGCGCAGATTTTAACAGAAGAGAAGGAGAGGCCACTATTGAGTAACTCCGCTAGATAGTCCAGGATAAGAGGGACAGAAGGTTGTGAGGAACTGGCCCCTCTGGACTAACTCCAGGAGCAGAATCTTTTCCATATCCCTGCATGAGATTTTCTGGTGCTAGGCCTTCTGGCCTCTGTGATAATGTCTAGGACCTGTTTGCTTAACAGGTGCCCCTTGCTTGCCTGTAGAGTATTAGCCATGCTGATAGTTTGAGAGTCTGCAAGTCTGAGTGCAGCATCCCCCCCCCCACTTGAGTCAAGAGGTCTTTGGGAGCAGGGGAAGCTGCTGGGAGGCTGTGAAATCAGGCTGTGCAGTACAGGGTACCAATGCTGTCTGGGCCAGTCTGGAGCAATGAGGATGGCCTTTGGTCTCTCCTCCCTTATCTTGATCAGTACCTTGGGAATAAGAGGCAGAGGAGGTAATACATACACAAAGAGGGAGTTCCAGGGGAAGGTCAAGGCATCCACCTTCCATGCTAGGTGGTGATACTCCCTGGTACAGAATTTCTTTAGCTGGTGGTTGAGGTGCGAAGCAGAGAGATCCACCTCCGAATTTCCTTACTCCTGAGTGACTTGCAAAAAGATCTTTCTGTGGAGCTGCCATTCATGGGGGTCCGGTAAGGTTCTGCTTAAGTGGTCTGCTAGGGTGTTGTTGATCCCTGGCAGGTATTGAGGTATTAGGTGTAATCCCATGGAGGAGGCAGTCAGCCAGAGGTTCATTGCTAGCCTGCACAGAGGGTAAGATTGGGTCCCTCCCTGTTTGCTGATGTACCACATTACTGTGGTGTTGTCTGTTTTAATAAGGAGATCCCCTGGCCTGAGGTGGGGTTGGAAGGATGTCAGACCCTTTCGTACTGGCACCATTTCCTTCTGGTTCGTATGTAAGGGAAGGTGTTGGGCACCCCAAAGACCTTGGCTGCACCTGCCTGCTAGGTGAGCGGCCCAAGCAATGTCTGAGGCATTGGTGGTGATAGTCTGCCCGGTAGGGTGAAGGATGAAGGGGAGACTCTTGTTCTTGGCACAGGCCCCTGCCCACCAGAGAAACTCGGCCCTTACACAGGAGATCAGAGGGAGAGAGGTCTCTAGAGGCTGTGAGTGTTGACACCAAAGGTTCTTTAGATACCACTGAAGCTTCCTCATGTGACACCTGGCCAGTGGAATTAGAAGGATGCAAGATGCCATGTACTCCAAAGCTTGCAGGAACAACCTCACCATGAGGTGACTTTTGGATGCCAGCTGGGTAAAGTAGAAAGGGAGAAAGCTCTGCTTTTCTGGGGATAGGAAGGCCATTTGGGATGCTGTGTCCAGCAGTGCTCCCAAGAAAATGATCCTCCTGGAGGGTGTTTGCTTTGATTTCTTCTCATTGATGGTGAACCCCAAGGAAGTTAGGAGGGTTTTGACAAGCGGAGGTTCTGCAGCAGCTTTTCTTTTCACTCTGCCTGAATGAGGCAGTCGTCCAGATAAAGGTAAATCTGTATATTTCTTTGCAAAATGCTATGCCCAGGGACAAACATTTGGTGAATACCCTGGGAGCAGTAGATATGCCAAAGGGAAGTGCAGAGAACTGAAAGTGTTGTGAGCATGCTCTGAAGCATAGGAATTTCCTGCAGGACTCCCTTATGGGGATATGGATGCATGCATCTTTTAGGTCTAGGGTCACTAACCGGGCATTTTTTGTCAGCACAGGCAGCAGCTGCTGCAAAGTTAGCATTTTGAATTTGGGGATAACCAGGGAGGTGTTCAGAATGGACAGATCCAGGATGGGGTGCCAAGTGCCCTCCTTTCTGGGAACAAGGAATAGCCTGGAATAAAAGCCTTTGCCTGCTTGATCTGTGGGAACAGGTTCTACTGACCCCTGGGATATGAGAGTTTGGACTTGTTTTAATGCCTCTGCCCATTGATTTGGAGGTAAGTCTGGGTACCCTCTGGGAATTGGGAGTTCATTGAAAGAGAATTTGTATCCCTGAAAAATTATCTTAAGACCCATTGGTCCTTTGTTAAAGACAGCCAATTTTCTTTGCAGAGGGACAGATTTCCTCATAGCTTTTGGTGGGTGAAAGGAGGGTAGAGGGGGGTGTGGGAGGCATTGAGAGTTTTTGCCATAGAGGGATGGCTTAGAACTCCCTGCATTTGGATCAGAAGTGGTCCACTGTTTGGTTCTCTGCTGTCCCTGGGATAGGGGTCTGGGTGGTCTGTCCCCTGTGGGGCTTACCTTGACCCTGTCTGCTAGGTGCAGGAAAAGACCAGTGTTTAGAGGGAAAATTCCTGCTTAATTTAGGAGGTTGAACCTGAAATAAATCTTTTACTGTTTGCATTGATTTTGCTTTGTCTTCCATCTTTCTAAGCACCTCTTCTGCTTTTTCTCCAGACAAGCGGTCTTTACCCAAGGGTGCATCAATTAATTTAGACTTGACATGATCAGAGAGAGGTTGTTACTTCAGCCATGCATGTCTCCTAATGACAGATCCAGAGACTGCTGCCCTGCTAGAGGCTTCTAGTGCATCATATCCACAGTGTAAAAAGTGTTTTGCCACTTCACAAGTAGAGTGCAGAAAATCTGCTAACTCTTTAGAATTGGCACAGTCAGGAAAGGTAGAAATATTTTGCTTTAATAGTTCCAAAGTGTGTTGTTGATATTTTAACATATGGAACTGACAGTTGAGTGCTCTGATAGCTAAGGTTGCAGAGGTGTAAAATTTTTTACCCTATCTGTCCAGAGCTCTGGCATCCTTGTCAGAAGGAGTAGGATTCTTTGCAGAACTAGCCTTAGCTCCTTTACGCCCCTGTGTAATGACCTCCAGGTCTCCAGCAGGATTTCTGTACAGATATTTGTTAGAATCCGGTACTCTGTAATACCTGTCAGGTTTACTGGGAGCAGATGGGAGGGTGTTGTTTTTTGTCTAGAATCGGTAGTGCGCAAGGCCTCCTCGGAAGCCGGTGGCTGTGTCGTGGTTCCGGACCCAACCGAGGCAGAGATAACTAAAGGCTCAGAAGATGAAGAAGATTTCTGTGGTGTACCATACTCCAAAAGGGTCTTGGTAGAGGCCTGTGTAGATATTGTATCAGGCAACAAGGTTTGCGAAAGCACATCACTGAATTCCGGAGAACTGATGACCTGCTTAGTGGTAGAGTCGTCGGAAGGCATAGCCTTGTATGGTCTGTCATTTTCTTTAGCCCTACATTTTTTTGGAATGTCTACAGATTGTTGGCTGATGGATACCATTTGTGAAGATGGAGTACAAAAATATCTGTCTACAATAAGAGCTCTACGACGAATGGTTCTTGCATTAAAGAGGGCACAGAACTGGCAACGGGGGATGTTGTGGTCTGGGTCTAAATATGTTATGAAGTATGAATGGAAGTCTTGGTGTGGGATCTGCTTTCTACAGGCGAGACAATTGTTAACTTTTTCAGGCATCGGTTAATGCAAGAAAAAAGGATCCCCAATGGGGTACTTAGCTTTAGATGTTTTCAGCTGTAATCCAAGCTCTGGTAGCGACCAACGGGCACACTTGCGAACTGCTTCTGCTACGGGCTCCACAGCAAGAAAGGCTGATGTAATGGTGTCAGCTGCCTTGCTTTATAGCACTGATGACCTAATGACAGTCTACAAGTGACAACAGCTGACGCAGAAAAACACTGACTCTGGTATTCGGGCCAGCTGAGGGCTACCACTGCAGGGATAACCCACAGGTGATGACTGCAACAGTGAAACACAAAGAACATGTGTAGTTCCTATTCTGCTTATCTCCTATTCTCTTCAAAGGCAGACTGAACAAGAGAAACTGATTACAAAAACAAAAAACATGGAGGGAAAAATCCACAAGTCACCACAATTTATTAGTAACAAAAAAGCAAGATAAAATAAGTGCTTTCATCTCCCAGAATATGAGACTTCATCAGACTGAATCAAACAATTCAAACAGTCTTTATATATCCATTAAAACCAGTCACATGATATCTAGATAATTAACTTCAATAAAATGATTACGTATTTAAAATCATAACACATCTATTGTTAAAAAGCATTTTCATCTAGCTTGAGCTTTAAGCTTCAAAAGGCAACTTTTAGAAGCTAGATTATTCAAGCCAGGACACCCCACTGTATTAAAAAAAGTAATGCATTCTACAAAAATGCTTCGAATGAGCCAGGGCATTGTTTTAAGTTTATTGTTATTGAACAAATTGAACGTAATATTAGGGGTGGACCACGGTCTTTATAGTTAGAAAAATGTGAATTATTTTGGATTATTTTAATGCGGTGGGGTGGCCTAGCTTGAATGAGCTAGTGTTGTACCTGGTGAACCAATGACACTGAACAAATTGTGTCAAATGACCCTAGTGGCAGTTTAGTTGTTTGCTGTAGGATTTAGAGAGTGTCAGTTTATAAGTTATTACGTCTGTTGGTGTTTTCCAGCTATGTTAACAATTTCCATCACTTTTCTTTCAGTGTGAGATGCACTCCATTGGAATCCACCTATCCTTTCTGAGATGAAAGTAATAAAGTGGCATGAAGAGAGATGACCAAATTTAAAGATGAACATTAACTTTACTGTTATCGGCATTGGTCTCTGTTAAGTTTAATGCCCTTTTCATCAACCTTTCTTTACTTATGGTACTCTGTTTTGCCAGCCATGTTTCTTATTGGGAAATAGTAGGAGCTGTTCCTATCTTTCCTTTTTTGACTGGAGGACTGATCTAATACCAATGCATTCCTTGAGGGTACAAAAGAATTAAACAAGCATGGGAATGTTATAGTTCTTCCAATGCAGGGAGGGATAATATCCCCCCTCCTCCTCAACATTTATGAGAGAAGGCATACTTTTCTCTCACAAAGAAAAATCACATGTAGATAAAAGAGACATGCAAAACGTATTTGATTTCAGCAATTTGAAATAACTTGAAGTCCACAATTTTTTTAAATCTTTGGAAGCTCTGGACAAATGTTTTTCTTTGTTGTTGTTGAAATGTGGAACTCTTGATTAAACACATCATAAACATGCAGTCTCTCACTCACACACACACACACACACACACACACACACACACACACACACACACACACACACACACACACACACACACACACACACACACACACACACAAATCACACACACACACAAAAGCAAAAACACAAAGACACACACACACGTGCCACACACCCGTGCCTGTACTATATCCAGCATTGTCAGCCAAGTGCTGAATTCTCAGACCATTTATATTAGACCAGTTAACTGCATGAAGCGTTCAATCACACTGAATTTTAACTTACTCCAAGGCTAGGTGGCCTTAGAGATATTAATAAAACAAGGGGCACAGGGGTTCAATAAGGTATATAGCAGGTTGAAACCCAGACAACAAAAAAGAAGCAATAAAAGGCCCACTCAAATTGCTTCCTGACATATAGAAAGTGAAGAATTCTGTGTTGCTTTCTGTTGGTTACTTCTTGTTATTTAGATTTGCATGCAAGCACACCACAGTATATTAACTTTTAGTATGAACAGCTACTTTTAGATACTAGATTGTACTAAGTACAATAAATACACGGAGGCAAACTGAAGCCTGCTAATTACATTACTTGAAAAATTAAAATGCATTTTTGGTATTACCACTTTGCACCTTTAAGTCTCTTTTGCAGTACTGTTTACACAGTTAGTGTAAAATTGAAAGCATGCCCTTACCCCTGTAGTATACATCATTTTATTTCAGTATTGTTTATTTACTTTATGCTGTGAGAATTGAATGTATGCTTGCCCTTTGGCTGTTATGTAGACTGTGACACTTTGGTCTTACACATTTGCTTTTTGATTGCTTGCTTTTTGATTCGATTAGTAGTAGCTATTTGTACCCTCCCTTTTCGTAAAGGGACCTGCATAATTTGTTTTAACTGCATACCATAGCCCATGTACTGACGGTACTCGGTGTAGTATTTATTTGCAAAAATTGTGATGTCTTATTACAATTACCAAACAGGATTTTTGTAGACTTTTATTTAATGCTGTATGTGAATATTTAACAATAATATTTTAGAAAAATGTAAGCCATTTGGCCTGACCACCAGTCTTGTCTCCTTGCCCTTATAGATTTCAGTACCAGTAACATTTTATGTCATGCAACATTTTTCGTAACTACCCATTCCAGCCTGGAAAGATTTGAGGTCACATTACTTTTTTTTCTTTCTGCGCATTTCAGACGCTTAACTCTTTTAGCACTTACTCGTACCTTCAGTCATTCGTTAAAATATTCTTGCAACTTGATATAAACATTTGTAGTTTGCCTAAGTATGCATAATAATGCTTTTGAAGACTATTTTTGCTGGAGTCTATGCTATTTTTTATGCTATTATACAATTACAAAATATTGTAAGAAACAAAAGAGATATTGACTTAATTAAAACATGCTTAAAAACAGATATATTTACATGATTTACATTTGCTGTGTTCTGCCTTTTGCTGCACTTTTAGATGAAAAAAAATGCATGCATGTCAGTCTTCTGACATCATGTCTTTACTGCGTTTAACTACTCTCATTTGATTTCTATGCCCTAGAACTGTTTTATTTGAAATGGTTTTAAAAATCACTATTTAAGTGCCTTGCTTTAACTGAATGAAAGTTTATGCTGTGTACTCTTAACCATTTTCTAAAGGTAGAACAGTACCTTGTAAATTATTTGTTATCAGCGCAGTTAACTGCTGTTTCTTTAACTTTTTACTAACCAGATTATATTTGTCAGTATTCTGTTTTGCTAACTTTAAAGCTCTTATGCACTTTTGAAAAAGTGTTTGCATATGTTGTCTGAACTTTTTGAACTCACTCTGACTGTGTCTTAGAAGTTTATTAAATCTTTTTGTCAGTTCACCATGAACATTGTCTCTGTTCTTATGTGTTTTGTAATGTGCAGTGGGTTTATGCCACTTTTGTCTAGCAAGATGTACAGCAGATTTTGTAAATAACTGACTTGATGATATTGTAACTTTGAAGTTAACATTTTACATGTGGTGACAGGACATAATGCATCTGGTTGTTTACCATTACTTTTAAGACATAAACTTTTATTGTCATACCAATCATGTTGCTGTTTAAGATACCAGTCAATCATAATGCATTTACATAAAGAATTGACATCAGCATTACCCAATAAGGTACTGCATGCACTATTGTGTTGTTTATACCAATCTTTAAAACCTAGCCATACCTGTGCTGGACTGTCATTACTATATACCTGAAAGGTAGTTTTACATTTGACACTTTTTTTAATAGCATCCATGCTGTAGAGTGAGAAACAAAGAAAAGAATTGCCAGTTTCTGTGTGGAAGCTGGCCAAATCTTCTGTCGAGAAAGTGTGGAAGTCCCTCGTTGATTCTCCCAAAAGTTGGTCAACAAAGCTGGCAGATTCAGCTGTGCAAATGTACAGGACCTGTGAAACTTGTAGAGATGCACTGTTCTGCTACTGGATACTGTGCAGAAGAAGGAGGCAAATATTTGCTTTGCAACTGGACGTACTAACTGAATAAAATGAAAAAGTAGCTGTAGTTGTGACAAGGAGAAACCATGCGGTCCGTCAGCTGTGGCTCGCCATTGAAAAATTCTGTGAATTCTATGCACGTCTTTCTGTTTATCTTGCTGTTAGTTGCATTTACATGCATACACACCACAGTATATTAACTCTTAGTGTGAACAGCTACTTTTAGATACTGGATTGTATTAAGTGCAATAAATACACAGAGGCAAACTGCTTCAGTAAACTGCTTTAGTTAGTATGACATTTCTGTTACATTTGACTTTTGGTTCTACAAACACGCAACACATATGCTGTCAGCTCTCTATAGCAAATTCCCAAAGTCTGTTTATGCATAGTTACATTTATACCAGAAGGTCTGGTATTTTTCTCAAAGTCTGATGTAATACAGTTCTTTCTTTGTATAGCAGTTTTCCTTTGTTCCCTTGTCCTTGGTTCTTTGCAGTTTGATAATCCATGGAAACTCAGTCTTGCATTATCTGAAATGTGGTGTTCCAGCACTATCTGAAACTTGATGTTACATTTCTTTACTTTGCTGATGTTTTAGCTTTACTTCATGGATGTCCTTGCAGCTGCCATCTACGTAGTTATTTTTACAGACTTTGTTTTTCAATAACATATTCCTTCACATGGATGCCAAAATCTTAACTATGCTATGCCAGCACACTTACTACTTATTTTTCAGCATTTTACACTATTTCTAAATTAACCCTTTATATTTCATATTATTCTTGCAGCTTTTATTCAAGCTAATAATCATGCTAGCAGTAGTTTGAAAAGACAGTATATACTATATAGAACAGAGTATTCTTTCAGAAAGCATTCTTATCTTCATGAATTCTAAGCTTAGAGGTGTAAATGGAAAGGTACAAAAGGATGAGGTGGTAGCACTTGAAATTAGGGGGTAACTGTAAAATGGTAAGTTGTGCCTTAGGTGGGTTTCTATGAGTGTCTTTAAATCTGTATATTTGACTTATTTTATAAACTGCTATACTGAATTATCTCATCTAAAATGCATATAAGCACAACAGGCTTAGCAAAATTTTATTCAGATTTGTATATAAATGCAACCTTACTTGTACTGTGACTGGTCATTGCCTCCAACATCTGCTGAGCTCAGCTTCTGCACGAGAATTCTTATTATGCATAAAAAGATGATAAAATTAACCTGTAAGAAAAGATCATTTAATTAATGTAATGTGCTGAGGTGGGATCTCATTACACATCTGTAATTAATATGTCTAATTATTTTATGACCAAACATTCAATTACAAACTGTTTAGGAACACAGATATAAGAGTACATTACACAGAAAATTAATACCAGTGAATTTAATACATCTGAGGTCTGCTCTGCTGTACTGAAATAATTTCAGGAAAGGATGAAGACAGTTCCATGGCATGGATGGAAGGGGCCAGGACTAGGATCCAGATGATATGGGTCCAGTTAGTGGTCAGCTCCTGTAAAAAACATCCAGTGAGGGATGATGGCACTTTGTCTAGTCACTTCTTCTTTACTAGGGGAGGGAGAGGACAGTCATGTCTCTGCAGCATGTGTCCCATAAATGTGACCTTGAAGAACACAAGAGACATAATGGGAATCATCAAAGTATTGGCCTGGATTGGTCTCATGACTGACTATGTCAGCTGAGTGAGCTAATGATATCCTCATGCTGCAGCTATCGCACTCCATCTTTGATCGTTTGCCAAGACATCTGTTGGGCATTAGGGAATAGTGAAATAAAAATCCATGATGCCTGCCTGCATGATAGATACTTCACAGTGAGTGCTTGCTTATATAGGAACAAGTGAATATGATTGTCACAGGCAGTATGTCATCAGAAGTGGGGGGCAAAAACAACTGAAGTAAAACAATATAGGAAAGAATTCCCTATCTTTGCTGAATGAAACTAAAGCCTTAATGAAAAAAAAGAACATTTCATAATGGTTAAAGTGTGATTCAGTGAATTAGGATGTTTGAATCACTATTTAACTTCGTCGAAAATTTAACTGTAAAGACGGTTTTGCCACTGACAGCTTTCTTCAATCTAAGACTAACACAAACTATGGAGATTTTCTTTCTTTCAGAGTGGAGTGGCTGTGGAGATTGTTATTAAAGATGGCAGGATATGAGCAGAAAACTGATTTAGGTTTCTCAGAAGAGACAATTTATTTCATTTTGTAAATGAATAAAAACAAAACTTTAGCATTTCTGAATGCATGTTTCACGGTGGTAAACTGTCTGCTTTCTCAAGAAATTTATGAAAAAAACATTGAGCAGTTTTATATTAAAATCTAATTTTTTAGCTACTGTCTCCTTGGCACAGAAGGATGAAGTCCTGACTACAGCCCATATTACCAGTTTCAATGATTGGCTCAATGACTTGAGCAACTGGTCAGAGGGTGGTGGGAGTGAATGGCTTACACTGGCTTTCCCCATTCAGGAAGAAGAAAATGGTGGTCGCGGTCAATCCATTTGCTCTGATGTAAGTACAGGCTTACACAAAAACAATGGTCATAAGAAAAGGGATGTGATCGTGGTAATCCAACATGGTTACAGTAGCCATTACAGGTCTTCATGTGGAGCAATGACACACCAGGGGAGGCATAAAATATCCTTATGGTATTGTGGGTGTTACCATCAGCCACCAGGGGAACAGTTAGGAACCTAACCACATAAACACTGATGGCTTAACTGTATGATAGCTCCTTGAGGTGGGAGGTATGATGGCTGGCAGTCAATGAGGATAGAGGGGTAAGAAAAACAATGCACAAAAGTTTAATTCTCTTGGCTCCCTATTGAAATGTTGGTACTCAAAACTCTAAGTGCCGAAAAACCAAAAAAAAACAGAGAAGAGTGAATTTCAAAACTTGCTCTTTTCCTTAAAACTTCTTTTTGCAGAGGCCAAGCCCCCTTGCACCTCCAACAAACTTATATATACCAACTCCGAGGTCACCATACCTTTGAGAACAGGTAATATTCTGGAAAATGGCATCTCGGACTTAGTATATGTAAATCCTTTCTTTTGGTCATTCAGTCTCCACATTTTGGGATTCGCTGTAGTGGATCTTGACATTTTAAATGGTTAATGTTTTTTTTTCTTTATTAATTTATTTATTTCAACACCATTAGGAGCTAGTGGGCTTTTACTCAGTTTGCAGATTCATAATTTGATGAAGTACAGTCAAACCTTTCTGTTGTTCCAGGTACATCTAAATGTCTTTCGTCACTCTCTGGCAATCATAAATATGCAACTGAATCAGATCCTGAAGAGAATTTATTTCTTCCATATTTTTATTACATCAGTAAGGAAATGAAAGTATTTACTGGTTAAGTTAACCTGTGCCTTTGGATAGCATCAAATGATGTAATTGAGAAGATGCTAAAATAAATTAAACACACTCGTGTTAATCGCTGCCTCTTTCTTTGCATTTCAAAATCACTATAAGTTCAAAATATGCTTGTACTGTGGCTGATTTCAAGAGGTATGTGTGCTGTCAGGGAGGGAATCCTTTGTGGAAGCAGTGCAAAGCCAGGCAGTATACAAGTACAGATATGTAAAGCAGTCAACACTCTGTGAAGCTGGAATCTTTTCAAGTCAACTAAACTGAATAATAGTACTAACGTTCACAATTCATAATGTTTGAAAAGGATATAACTTCAGCAAAACTTTGCCTTACAAAAAAGTCTATCAAGAAATACAAAACATAATGCATGCGATGGTACAGTAAACTCTCAGTTAACCGTAACTCAAGCAACCAGAACTCTCAAGCAACCAGAAAAAAAAAATCAAAGAAATATAGTACAATTTTCATGTGTTACACTTTCTGTTTCCCCCCACAGAAATACAGATTATGTTTTTAGAGTTTTTAGAGTTTTAAAAAGGAAGACAGGAATAAATTCCCTCCCTCTCCAACCTAAGAACAATTCAGAACAAACAAATTGTACAGGGCACAATATTAGTCGGGCCTATTTTTAATAGTAACACTCAAGCAACCAGAGACTACAGTTATCCGGCATCTACCAATCCCCATGGGTGCCGGTTAACTGAAAGTTTACTGTATCAACAAAACTCCCTGCATGAGAGCAGATATCACATTCACAAAAAGTTTCCTAAGCTGTGTAGCTCTGCTCTGAACAGAAAGATGCCAAACATCCACATTATAGTGTACAAATTGGCTGACAGAAGGCCACATATCAATACAGCAGTATAAATGGGAAGAAAGGAAATAGAAGGCATGGTGGCAAGCAAAAAAGAAATAGAAAAGGTACTTAAGGGAGAAACAGCTGTCTTGATAGGGAAGGATAATTTTCTAGCAGGGTGAGAGCTCAGTTTTTTAGAGAAGTGATGGAGACAGAAGTCAAAGGTAAAATGTAAAATGGTACAGACTTGAACCCAGGAAGGAAGCACCAAGAATATGTGTTACAGAAATAAAAGTAGGAGCATGACACATATGGCAGAGAGCCAGGAGGATGAATTTGCAAACACTGGATGGACATATGTTAGGGAGGCTGAGTCTGCAAACCATTATGGAATATAAGCTACAGGGAAGGTACATATGTATTGACCATATATGTGCACAACAACTTAAGAGTTTACAGTCATTCAGAAACACAATTTATCTGTTTATAGCTACAGCACAACTGGCATGTGCCAACAACAACAAAGTCCAAAAGCCACACAAACAGCATCCAACTCAGAAAGCAACCATGCAGGTCACCCTCATACCAGAGATGCAGACAGGCACATCACCATACATGCTATCGCAATGCAACCTGCCCCTCCCATGAATGCAAACCATGGCACGTGGGACAAATGTACATTGATATAAATCCATGTCATGCATGACAAATTCACACTGATATATAAATCCATAGTACGCAGGACAAACACACAATGATATAAATCCATGTCAGGCAGGAAAATGCACAGTGATACAAATCCATGGCACGCAGGACAAATGCACACTGATATACAAATCTATGAGGTGCCGAACAAATGCACAAGGATATAAATCCACGGCACGCAGGAGAAATGCACACTGATATAAGTCCATGGCATGCAGGACAAATGCACGCTAACATAAATCCATGGCATACAGGACAAATGCATACTGATATATAAATCCATGGTGCGCCGGACAAATGCACACTGATATAAATCCACTGCATGTAGGACAAGTGCACACTGATATAAATCCACTGCATGTAGGACAAGTGCACACTGATATAAATCCACTGCATGTAGGACAAGTGCACACTGATATAAATCCACTGCATGTAGGACAAGTGCACACTGATATAAATCCACTGCATGTAGGACAAGTGCACACTGATATAAATCCACTGCATGTAGGACAAGTGCACACTGATATAAATCCACTGCATGTAGGACAAGTGCACACTGATATAAATCCACTGCATGTAGGACAAGTGCACACTGATATAAATCCACTGCATGTAGGACAAATAGACACTTACATAAATCCACGGCATGAAGGAAAAATGCACGGTGATATAAATCCATGGCATGCAGGACAAATGCACACTGATATAAATCCATGGCATGCAGGACAAATGCACACTGATATAAATCCATGGTATGCAGGACAAATGCACATACCAAGTTACTTGGAGTTACTGTGGATGACAACTTAATTTTCAATCAACACATCTGCAACAATATTAAAAAAACACACCAAAAATTTGGTATTCTTTACAGACAAAGCACTTTTTAAACTACTCAACTAGAAAAACAATTGCACATACCTTTCTCCTACCCTCTCTCCTCTACGATGACCCCATTTTCACAAACACCCAGTCCTGTTTAAAAAATAAGATGGACGCCTGTCACCTGTGTAAAATACTCTTCCCATCGCTGCCACTCTTTACAATCCTTGGACTGGCTTGAACTACCACAACACCTCACATAGATACAACTATCCACAACACACAAACTTATATACAAACCTCTGGAATGCCCTGCCCTCACCCCCCCTTCTAACTCTCTATCAACCAAACCACCATCTCAGATCTGAAAATCAATCTCTCATCCAAGTAAACAGACCAAAACTTCCTGCAGGTCAGTATCTCTACTCTTTCACTGTAGCCAAACTGTGGAACTCTCTTCCATCTCATCTCTGTACCATAAATAGTGCCCCCTTATTAAAAAGTCTTTACACCAATATCTCTTTTCTCACTGACTTTGCTCATGTACCACCCCAACTCCTCAATAACCTGATTTCCTGTTTGACCCCTTCAAACCCAAGACTCATCTCCTTTATCTCCATCTCTGTCTTAATATGTCACCCATTGGCATATGTGAATTACTGTTATTACCTACCCTTGTTTACGCATTCTATATAAAGTACTCTGAAGTGTTTAAAATCACTACATTACTGTATATGTGTACGGGTTATCTGTATTATCTGTAAACATTTTATATATTGATATCCTGCCATGAATCAAAGTTTACTCCTCAACTAACAGCCATCAAATTGTACAATGTTCCAAGTTATTCTCCTGTTTGATACACTTTTTGTAACTTAGCTATATTTTTGATATTCTTGTTTAATATATTTCTATCATCTTGTATTCTGTTATGGAGCTTTTCTCCTCGGGCCTCCACTGAAAATGGGCTCACTTCAGCCCAGTGGACTTTCCCAGTCAACAAAAGCAAATAAATAAATATACACTGATATAAATCCATGGCACGCAGGACAAATGCACACTGATATAAATCCATGGCATGCAGGACAAATGCACACTGATATAAATCCATGGCATGCAGGACAAAGGCACACTGATATAAATCCATGGCATGCAGGACAAAGGCACACTGATATAATTCCATGGCATGCAGGACAAAGGCACACTGATATAAGTCATGCACATAGTGATTGTTACTTGGTGTGACTAATCTGTGTATGCTTGTTTTCAATAAGGCAAAAAAGGAGATGCACACCCAGTAAGATCATTATAAGACTACTCTTTCTACACCTGCTTTAAACATTAAATTTCCTTTTACTGAGAGTTGTCACTGCAAAGCTGTTTACAAGACATCCAACACTTGTGTCAACAGTATTAGTCACAGATATAGTATTTGTGAGGAATCGTGGACAAAGCTAAAAATAATCAGTGGAACTTCATAAACACTGATACTACTCTAGTCCTTCCACAATAGATAAACTAACAGAAATTAATTAGCATGCATTTTGTGACCAACAGTTACCTATAACTATAACATCTGATGTTAACTGAAGAAGTCCTAGTTCTCAATGTTATAGCAGTTTACATAAAACACAAATATTCTGAGTGGAGAAAAAAAATCAGCCAGTTGAAAAATCTCTCACGGTTTAACAGTTCTAGTTAAAAGAGTTGCTGTTATCCAAGACCTTTTTTCTTCACTAGTTTTAATCATCTTTCTTCAAATGATAGCTATACCTCCCTCAAATTGAGTTTATAGTGTAAATACCAAAATATTAAAGGATGCTTTCTCTGACTATAACTAATATAGCAACACATACGGATTCAGAAAAAAGCCCCCACATGACACCTTCTAACAAACTATCCTCTCTTGTTCTTAGGCATGGATGGAGCATTCCACAGTCTTATTGATGTTAGGCATTGCAATGTACCGTGAATGTATTCAATATGTGCAGCACAAACCACCACGCAATTCCTTGACATGGCCATGTAATACACGAATGCCATGTTAGTCACTATAGCATCAGAGGTACTATGTTCATAAAGCAAACTAGAATGACTGGTGCTTGAGCAATTGAGCAGCACCTGGTGCAGAATATTCATAGTAGCATGGAACACTGTTCAAATAGAACTACAGAAATAGGTGTGTAATCCTGGATGCAGAAAGCATGGTGCACCTACTAACATACAACTACTGCAGACACCCACTCCAACAGTCCAGAAATGTGAACCATATCATAGTCCAGTAACGCATACTTCTTTACTGGCATGAGCAGACAGACAATGATGTGTCTCTGTGAGGAAGAATATTATACAGAGGCCTGTTCCATAGATCACCTATTGTAACCAAGTGTCTATGCTGCCACTCAGACTGAACACTGCAGAAAAACACTAAACATTTGTTGTGCTATACCTTACATCTACCAGCTAAAGTGTTCTGACTGTAAAGTTACAGCACTCTAAAGGTCTAACCATGATCCAGAAACTGCATACTAAGCAATATAGCTGCAAAAGCTGTACAACGTGGGTCTACTTCTGGTTGTCGAAAACAGTTTGTCGACAAATAGAAGATCGAGCCAACTTCTGCGAAAGTGCACTTCAATAAAAGTGCACTTCCTCAAAAGCCGATTCACTGAATCGGCAAAGATGTTATAGACAGTTTTGCAGGGGGCAAGCCCCCCTGTGCCCCCCACACCCCCGCTACTTAAATATACAAACTCCAAGATCGCATTACAGTGGGGATAAGGAAGTATCCTTTTCCTTACTATAATGTGATCTTGGAGTTAGTATATTTAAGTAGTGGGGGTGTGGGAGGTGCAAACCCCCCCACATGGGGGTGCAGGGGGGCTTGCCCCCTGCAAAACAGTCTTTAACATCTTTATTTTTTTATTTTGCCAATTCGGTGAATCGGCTTTCGCAAAAGTGCACCTTCACTGAAGTGCACTTTCGCGGAAGAGGGGGTCTTACTTTTCTTTTTTGAGATTATGTAATTTCAATTAAGAAAACTAGACCAGTAAAACGTATACAGACTTAAAACAAGGCAAAGCAGTATCCCAATATAAATAATGTTACCTGAATACAGAGATACAAAGTATCTGACTATAAAATAGTGAGGGACAGGGTAAACTCAGGTGAATTCAGGTTTCAGGTTCTTGGCAGTGCCATAGGTCATTTGGTCTACTCCTGTTCATGGCACCAAAACAGTGCTCCAGGTACAACACAGAATGCTACAACCCTCACCACAATTAATGACTGGAAGTCAAATCAACCCAAGCATATTTATGATGAAACAGACTCCTCAGTGGGCTAAATGGTGGTTCTTATAGTGATGCCTCAAGGCAGCATCACCAAGGTTTCCTGCTAAACTCACAATAATGTCTGTGAATTATCTCCATGTCAGGATAAACTCACCATCAGAAACATTGGTCAGATGATAGTTGTATTACCTGGAAAGCCAAAATAATACTTCAGCACCAATATTTTCCCAAACAGAAAAAATTGTAGAACTGTGACATCTGTTATAAAGTCCAAGACAAACATTTCACATGAAGCTGCATTGCACGGGCATTCTCCATGCCCTTCTTGCCCCTAAAGACACAGTGCCATGAGCAATGTAATGTGCTACATTCCTCAAGTTGCCTGCCTTAGACTTAGATAATGTCGTTCCATAACATTCGCTAAGATGAGATGCATTAATAATAACACATAATGGCATATATGAATCAGCATATGCCAACTGTGGCTTCATTCATGTCTCTATCACACTGTGATACTTATCTCCTTAGATAGTTTGGATAGATGTGTGTATAAACACATCTAATAAAAAGCATGTATTTATCAGATACATTCTGTACCATTTAGTCTAGTCTGGTATGTGCATTCAGAAACGCATTAACTATGTAAAGCCACACTTAGCCTGTTTCTGTGTTACTGTGACAATTCTCATAATTTGTAGAAGCAGTAGTGCAATGTTGTTGCTGTAATACATATATGTGCTTGCTGAACTCACAGCAATGCACAGTTCTTTTCAAGACTGTATCACTATATTGCAATTAGTAGTACCCTGTGTAGCTAGAGTTTATATTCTCCAGAAACATGTACAAGGAAGCTAAGCTGTACATATTACCTATATGCATGCCATGTTGTGGTATAACAGATATATTTTATATAGTTACTATATATAGGACAATACCACACCTTTGCCCTTTTGCCCATCATAGTGCGATCTTGGAGTTGGTATATATAGTTAGGAAGGATGTGTGGGGATGAAGCCCCCCCCCCCCACTTGGGCGGGTTTGATTATGTGCAGTTTGTGTTCCAGTGTGCCTTTGTCTAAGTGCTTCCTTACTCTGGGAAAGAGTTTGTTGATTGCTGAAATAACATTTGACATACAGTGGTCAATATATAAAGGTCCAATTAATTAAACTTTCGATTAAGTGATGCATCCATGATTTACACCTGTGTGTTTCTATGCTGAGTTGTCCAGTTTGCAGACTGATACCTGTACAGATGATTACTGCTGTGGCTACAGTGACAAAACATGAAGTTTATAAACAGTGCCAGTGTCTAATGTTGCAGGTTATCAGAATAAGCGAATGTCAGCTTGTTCTGGGTTGATATTGTCATGGCAACTGTACCATGTGGACATCATGTTTCTGTGTGAACTTGCAGTCCAATGGAGTGTGATAGCACATAAATCTTGTAGTAGACATTGTCTTATTACTTGCTGTTGGGCATACAATGAGTGTTAGCCTCTAAAGCAGTGTTGTTCTGTCTCCTCTGCTTCCTAGATACCACTGTTTTCTTTGTTCCATGACTAGTCATGTTCAGAGTACAGTGTGCTTTAGATTAGCTTTCTGTAGCACAGATTGGAAGTGTAGTTTGCTGTTATTGTATCATGAAGGACTTCACACATAGTGACATACCTGTCAACCTCTTAGCTCAAGAAATCTGGAAAAGGGTGGACCCTAGATGGCCAACTGAGAGCAGTGAATTTTGAGAGCTCCATAAACTGGTATAATAATATAGAAAAATGTTATTATTTTCAAGTTTAAAATGTCAGAAATCTGACGTAGATAAACCAATGTAGATAAACTACTAAACTACATACATATCAATTTTGGTGGAGATAAACAAACATTTTCCTATCAAGTAACTTGGAGATATATTGAGAGATAGTAATCTCTCCTTTGACAATCATATTGCCAAAGTAGTTAGGAAATCCTTCTATGTAGCCCATCTAATTACTAAAGGGTTCACATCTAGAAATAAAGAGGTTATAGTGCCCCTCTACTCGTCACTCATCAGACCCATCATAGAGTACAATGCCCCATTTGGGATGTACCTCACAAGACACTTCCAACAGCTGGAAAGACCACAAAAGTACCTCACCAAGAGGATTACTGGCCTCAAACATATGTCCTATGCAGCCCGACTGGAAAAACTCTGGCTGTACTCAGTGGCATATCACTTACTCAGAGGTGATCTCTGCCTGACTTACAAAGCCATGTCCAACTCAGAATTGATGGACATGCTCCACGTAAAGAAATCCAGGTCACTGTGAGCCACTTGGTCTAGTGAGCTAAACCTCGCCACAACAATAAAAAGAACATGCTGGAGGGATAGATTCCTGTCACAGAGACTCCCCATGCTTTGGAATAAAATTCCTAACTACATTAGGCAGAGCCCCTCACTAACACTCTTTAAGAGAAACCTTGATGAGTGGATGGGTAACAGAAAATACACCCCTGGAATCACTTCATTGGCCCTTCTTGACAGAGGCTCAGTTAATTAATTAATGGGGCGGCGAAAGCTTTCACACTCTGGCGAGGCTTATAAATGTCCTCGGGCAGATAGCCTAGTACCTACCTATGAACCTATTAAACTGTGATTTGGGATATTTTGGCAGAGAATAGTTTGTTTATACATAGGTTCATAGGTTCATAGGTTGGTACTAGGCTATCAGCCCTAGGGCCTATACAAGCCTAGCCATAACAATTCCCTGGCTATTTCTTCCCACATTATTTACTTTCCTGGACCGTATGTCGCAATTTAAAATGTCTGACTGTGATGGCCCTGACACATTTGTCATACCTCTCAACCTCAGAGCAAGAAATCTGGACAAAGCCATACATAGAAGTGGGACAAAGGCCCCAAAATAAGGACATTTTTTAAATGTTGCTCTTATAAACTTAGAAAGATAATAGAATAGTAGGTCTTGCATTAGTAGGAATTTTCTGAAGGGTATGAAATCTGAAACTCAAATGTCTGTCATTATTTTCTAACTTCAGTCTTTAATGATTTGTCACTAATTTGCCAAAAACAAACCCCACAATTTTATGAAAAACGGACCAAAAATGTGATACAAAAATATAAAATAGCCACACAATACAGCTGGGAACCTGTCAAAGAAGGGACACTTTTTAATATTAGTACTACTAACTTGAGCAGCTGACAAAATAAAATAATCTACATGCATTTCTGAAATAAAAGTAATCTGTAACTTTGATTATTTCAGTTATTTATTAATTGTAAACCTCCATGTTTTCTTCCAAAATTGCCATTTTACGGAGGGATTATTAGGGGAAAAGCAACATTTTGAGCCAAAATCGGGGACAATTGAGAGGTTGGGATATGCCTAATTCTTTAA
Organism: Protopterus annectens; assembly: GCF_019279795.1. NCBI lineage: Eukaryota > Metazoa > Chordata > Ceratodontiformes > Protopteridae > Protopterus > Protopterus annectens. The sequence goes on along the minus strand of NC_056729.1, from coordinate 59,858,872 downwards.
AGCAATTTATTTGCACATACCTCTCAACCTGTTAATGCAGGAAATCTGGACAAGGCCAAATATATTGAGGGAACACATAAACAGTACTAGAAATTGCTCTTGTATAAACTGAGACAGTTGATAGAATAACAGGTCTTGCTTAGCATGTATTTTTCTGAAGGTTATGAAGTCTGAAAGTCAGTGTCTGTCATTATTTAGTGACTTAATTCCTAAATGATTTGCCAGAAAACCACAAATTTTATGAGGAACAAACCAAAAATAAGAAGCAAAAATCTATTCATTCTGCAAAAATCTGGACATTTGAGAGGTATAGTTCAGCCAGGGCTGTTTTTGAGTTTGCCGCCCTTCCCCCCTCACAAAATCATGGTTGAAGGGAGCCTCCCCCACAGCCATTCCAATGAACCATTACTTGGCTATTTCACCCCATTTACCATAAACACTAATGTGCATACAGCTTTACTTCTGCGATGATTTGGACTTCATTTGAAAGTTTTATTTTGCATTTTACAGCACAAACACTAATAGATATCTGCTAAACAAAGCAATGCAGTCTCAATGAAAACAGACTTAGCATTAAAACTTCTCTCCCCTTGAAACTCACATTCATTGAAACAGCATTGAAACCCACCTTCAAAGAAAATATATTTTGCCAGTGGCAGATAAAGATTAACTTTGGGCTGTTTTCAAATCACAGGCCCATTGCACATGAAACATACACATGCTCTTTGATATAACTTCCTGATTGTATTAAATTATATTCCTTGTAGAATATAGTACAGTTTTAAAGGGCATTTTAAATTTAATGTTTTGAACATTTTTCCTGTAAATAATTAAACAAAATGCATGCATCAGTAATGACAAAACCACCCAATTCAGAACATTTCCATCATACAAGTCTACTCAAACTTCTACTGTCCACCAGTATCAGTAAATGTGTGCAATCTCTGAAGAAGTAAAAGTCATCTAAATAATTCCACATTAAAAAGATCTGTAACTAATGAAGAGGTTGCTGCTAGCAAACAACTTTATATTTCATTGTTTCATCTACAAATAAAGTGCCTGTTGCCCTTGAGGAATAAATTGCCTATGTAACACTAAAAAAATGATAAGCTAGCAATATTGCACTAGGGAATGGATGGCAAACTGATAACAGGTTCATAGTTAATAGGTATCTTCACCAAAAAGGACTGCAGCATCCACCCCCTTTGCAACACAGTACAGTATCAGCAGTACATCTACCTACTGTGGGAGTAGAACCCATAGCCTTCTGTATCAAAAGCAAGTACACTACCTGTTGTGCTATTTACAATGCAAGGAAACTCCGCATAAGTAGCACTAAACTTTTGCTCCCCTGCAGCTCTCAGCTCCTTGTAAAATCTACTCAACACTCAGCTGTAGCTCTGAACGTTGCAGCACAAGAAATCTGGAAAAAGCCAAAATTTATTGGGGGGGACAAAAGCCCAAAACCCAGGGACACGTTTTAAACATTGCTTGTATAATGTTGGAATGTTGCTAGAATAAAATGCTGTGTTACCACCATACATTTCACTGCTAAGTCATGAACCCAAAACCCTGTGCAAAACAGTCAGAGCAACATACCACTATGCCAAATCAGCTGTTTTGTGAAAGAGAGGAAGACTGAAACTTAAATGGCTACCATTTAGTGAATTCAGTTCTCACCATAGCTGTCAACCTCTTAGCACAAAACACCTGAACAAATACAATAATGGGGGAATACAGCCCCCAAACATATTCAGTGACTTCAGTTCTCACAATAGCTCTCAACCTCTTAGCAAAAAACACGTGGACAAAGCCAGTAATGGCAGAATACAGCCTCCAAACATATTCAGTGAATTCAGATCTTACCATAGCTCTCAACCATAGCACAAAAAACATGGACGAAGCCAATAATGGGGGAATACAGTCCCAAAAATAGGGACAAATTTGAAATATCCATCTTATAAACTTAGAAAATTGCTAGAATAAAACGTTTTGTGTTATCATGTACTATCTGAAGAATATGAAGTATGAAATTCAAATGCTTGCCATTTTTAGTTATTTAACATTTGTTAACCAGGAAAGTCACTCACGCACACACACACACACACACACACACACACACACACACACACACACACACACACACACACACACACACACACACACACACACACACACACACACACACACACACACACACACAAACACACACACACACACACTCTGAGCTCAAATACAGTTCCATACCTTAATGTGAAAGCCTGTGTTGAGATATTCCTTCCTGTAGGTCCAAATGTCCATAACATCCAAATGCCTGTGCAGACCACGTCCTTACCATGAGAGCAAGCTGGGTGCTACCCAGCCTGCAGACATTGCAGTCCGATCCCCTTCCAGTCTGGGATATTGCTGCTGAATGCTTGTCTCCTAATCCAGACTACTGTTGAGACATTCTGGATTCTGTGCGCATGCTCCAGACTAGTTCAGCAGTCTGGATATCAGGAAATGCCGTGAGTGCGCATGCTCGATATTCCGCAACGCGTTTTTATTTTTTTTTTTCTTTTCTTTTTGTTTTACAGCTGGAGGGGCTGCAGTCCTGCAGCCCAATAGCATGGGCCACCCCTGCTTTTACTGAAGTTTTATATATGATACATCCTGCTTTACTATGATTGAATTGCTTGTCATCTATCTTTCATGTAAATATTAATTCCTTATACAATACGTATAAAAAGATTTATAAAGTCTAGGAAATCAAACATAATGAAGTCATTGTTTGTTAGTTACATTAGACCCAAACTTGAGTAAGGAATAAAAATATGGAAACCCTATAGGAAAACAAGCATGAATAAACTGGAAAGAGTACAGCAGAACTATACTAAGAGCATCCATGGATGTGAAAATCTAAGTTATTATGAAAGACTGAAATATCTGAACTTCTACAGTGTCTCTTACAGATATTTAAAAGGAGATCTTATTCCGGTATATAAGGCATTTAGGGGCAACTACCTCTGGGAATGTTTGGGTTTATCAAAAAGTACTAGAGAATCATCAGATAACCTATGTAGAAGATTCTATAGGAAAGAGAAGTATACTAATTGGTTCTCTGACAGAGTAGCTGATGCTTGGAACAGACTACCAAATTACATTAAAGCAAGTACTAGTTTAGATATTTTTAAGAACAGCCTGGACATTTATTATGGGAACAAGTGTTTTGGCATATTGGCAAGCTAGAAGGGCTTTAATGCCCATGCTTGAAACATTTGTATGTATGTATGCATAAATGTATAAGTAGACATTTATATTGCATTAGAATTCTGTCTAAATCTACAATAGTACTATATCTGTTCCAAAATAATATAAATATTGCTTATTCCTATTACAAATATTCTCCATATGATAATTCAATTTATGGAGTGCAGATGTTCTGGATTGTCAAGGTATGAGTGATAATCTGATGGACTTAGGTTTATCCATCAGATTAGGAATGAGTTTCATTCCATGGCTAGTGTGGATCTTAGTTTTGTTAATATTTATTAATTTAAATTTGTTATTTCACAAAAATATTTTTAGTATGCCTGACCAAAACATTACTTTACTGGTAAACACTCAAAGTATAAAACTGATAATTTCCTTTAAAATCTTAAACATATAATTTATAGTTATCAGAGGAAAATGTTTAATAGTCACAATAAAACAAAAAATACATAGTGTAAATAACCCAAGATGGATTTAACTTTATTATCTTTAAATACCAGTGGCCTAAACAATCCTAGCAAGAGATCAAATCTACTGAAATATTTAAAACTGAAGAAAGCACAAATTGTCTTCCTTCAAGAAACTCATTTCAAAACAAATGACAATTACAAATGGAATCTTAAGGAATATATGATATTGGCACAATCCACGTATAAGACAAAGACAAAAGGGGTAACAATTTTATGGAAAACAAATGTGATTAACCCAGAAATCATTTATAAGTATGAAGATAAAGAAGGCCTTATGGCATCAGTAATAGTTAAATATAATAACAGAATATGGACCGTAGCCAATCTATACTGGTTCCCAGACATTGGAACAGGAACTGTTAAAAAACACTTGGATTTCATTTCCAATAATTATAAAGGCAACTTAATATTAAGAAGAGATTTTAACTGTATATTTGATATTCTGAAACTACAAATAAAAGACCGCTGCATACATCTGCTGTATCAAAAGCTTTAAACAAGTGGGTAGAATCATTTCATCTTGTATATACTTTCAAATTTAAAGAAGATAAATCTTTGTTGTTTTCCCATTAAGATCACAAATTTGGTACCCAGACTAGAATAGATAAAATATTTGCTGCCCATGACTTACACTCTAAAATTATTAATTTCTCAATCACTCTCTGCCCCCTTTTCAGACCACAATTTATTGATACTAAAACTTCAAAATGGGTGCAAACCATTAATTTTTAACTCCAGAATTCCAGCATATATTACTAAAATTAAAGAGTTCAAACATTGGTTATTATCTGAATTACAGTTCTTTTTAGATATTAATTACACCACAGAGATAAAATAATGATATGAGACTCATTAAAAGCTTACATATATACTAAAACCCTAACTTGGCATAAAAAAAAATCAGAGAATGGGATTCTGAATTATTAGATCTACAATCCAAACTTTTGTCAGTAAAAGCTGAAAAAAATCAAAATCATTTGGTGATGAAAAAGAAAGTAGAAGTACTAAACAATAAATACAAAGAAATTCTAACACATAAAACTAATTTAGCTTTAGAAAAACAAAAAATTAATACCTTGGCCACTTTCCCCAAATATATACATAATTTATTCGCAAGAATCAAAATACAATCAAAAGCTAATAACATTAAAAGTATCTTCCATGAAAAGAAAGGGAAAAATGTTTCAGATATAGGTGACATTTTTGATGCCTATAGAAATCACTATATGGAACATTTCCAAAAAGAAAAACATACATATCAATCAATTAAATCTAGACAAAAAATGTTCTAATATAAAAAAAATACCAAAAAAATTAAAATTAGATCTGCAAACACCCATATCCTATAAAGAAATTACAGACACAATAAAAGAGGGTAAAAATAATAAAGCTCCAGGTATAGATGGCATAATTATGGAAATATATAAACTTTTTCCTTCAAAGATACTATCTCTCTTCCATAAAACTCTAATAGAAAGTCAGTCACAAGCTTTAATTCCACCCTCTTGGAGATATTTCTTAATCACACCAATCCTAAAGGAAAACAAATCCCCAAATATCTGTACCTCATATAGACCTATATTATTATTAAATAATGACTATAAGATATTTATGACAATATTAACTAACAATGAAAATACCACTATCCAAAACAATAAATAATGATTAAACTGGATTCATATATCATAGACACACACATGACAATATTAAAATGATAATTTCTCTTATAGATTATGTTAATAAAGAAAATAAAGAAACACTCATAATTGGCTTAGATATAGAGAAAGCTTTTGATTCCCTAAACTGGAAGACTATTTATTCAAAATCCTAATGCTATTTGAATTTCCTGCATTTTTGGTTAATCTCCTAAAGAATATATATACACACACACACACACACACACACACACACACACACACACACACACACACATATATATATAATAGATATAGATATATAAATAAATAATATATATATATATATATATATATATATATATATATATATATATATATATATATATACAAATAATTTAGCGTATGTCAAGTTAGGTCCTTTTACCTCTGAATCTATACATATAACAAAAGGCACTAAACAAGGATGTCCCATGTCATCAATTCTATTTGCTCTGGCTATTGAAATATTGGAACATTTTAAAAATATAAAAATCAAAGGAATAGATGTTTATGAACAATACAATTCTAAAGTAATGCTATTTGCTGATGACATATTACTAACATTATCTAATACAAAAGAGACATTAGAAGAATTAGATATATTAATTGACAAATTTCACATGACTTCAGGAATCCATTTCAATAAATCAAAATCAAAATTTTTATTCTTAAATAAAAAAAAAGAACTGCAGACTAAGGGGGCTCACATCATAGGGAAACAAGAATCTACCTTAAAATATCTAGGAATTGAGTTATCCAAGGATAATAATTAATTTGTCTCAAAAAGCTACAATAATATCATCAATACAATTAAAATCTCTGTGGAAAAATGGAACAGAATAATATTAACATTTGAAGATAGACTACAGTTAATAAAAATGGTTTTACTGCCCAAGATCCTATATATAGCCTTGGCAATACAACTGTTACCAGAAAGGAATATACTTAAAGAAATAAATTCATGCCTAATAACATTTTTATGGTTTCCCAAAAAAAAAAAAAAACAGAATAGCTTTAATGCATCATATCAGTCCATGGGAACAGGGAGGATTAAACTTTCCTGATATAGAAACATATATAAAAGCATCAATATCTAAAATAATCTCAGACTGGATAAGTCAAAATTACTCTGCAAATTGGAAAGACTTACTAACTGTAATATCAATAAATAAATTTGATTAACAAAAACATTTCAAATAGATAAAAACAATGTGCCATGGCACATATTATGTATTAGTATCCAATACAACATAACTAAACCCACTAAAACTCATATGATTAATTATTACATTGACTAATTTATGAAAATTATTAGAGACCATGGTGGTGCAGCAGTTAGAGTTGTTGTCTCACAGCAAGAGGTTCTCCCATTCGATTCTCAGCTGGAGCGCCTTCTCTGTGGAGTCTGCATGTCCTCCCTATGGTCGAGTGATGTTAAAGACATGCAGGTGGGTGCGAGCTTGAATGGGCATGCCTTCTTTGGAGGTTGGGCATCAGACTGGCAACTGAGCACCATAAAAATCCATTGCCAATCATGAGTGGACCGGAGTTCCACTGTGGAGACCCCTAACCGGGAAAAGCTGAAAGTGTTTTATTAATGCAAATATAGATTTAAAAATCTGGTTTGATCTTTTAACACTATTTATAGTCACAAAGAACTTTCCACATAAAATATATATAGACATTATTAATTCCTGGGAGCAGAAAGGATTTGTTTGTTGGCTCCAATGTATCAAAGAACTAAAAGTTTTAGATATGCAAGTAATAAAAACAACATACAAATTCCACAACAGGTCTGACTAATTTTACAAAGTATTCTATCATATTCACGAGATTTAAGTAGAATAATTAACAATTCTTCATTTAAAGAAATACCTAAATTTACAAAATACATATATGAAATCATAGATAATGACTTTGACATGGGAAACAGTATTTCAAAATTTTACAAAATATTGATAAACTATAAAACAACACCCAAAACCTCATATTGGAAATATATAACAAAAGGACACTCAATACATTTAACTGAAGATATTAAAACAAATATCTTATTATCAATAAAATATACATCCTTTACACAATGCTGGAAAGTTTTTAATTGGAAATGCATGCACAGAGCATTCTTAACCTCAGACAGAATCAGTAAAATTAGATATTCCATAAAAGGAATATGTTGGAGATGTGAGCAAGTACACAATGCAGACTGGAACCACATTTTCTTTGATTGTGTTAAAATTAAGCCATTTTAGAATGGTATTAATAACTTTCGACAAGCTTTATTTAATGAATCATTTTATTTAACTAAAGTTCTTGTATTATTAAATGTGAACAAAGGTCCTCATTTGAATAGGTCAAACATGTATCTAGTATGGACTATACTTTCAATTTCAAGGAAGTGTATAACAAGAAGATGGAATACAAACACAATACCAACTTTGGAAGACTTCTGCAGCCTACTGAAGACGACAACATTATTGGAAATTAAAATTAAAGAACTAAGAACTTATCCAAAGCCATTTATCAACAACCCTTGGGGAAAAGTCTTATCGTTGATTGACACTATACAATAATTAATCAGACAGTCTGATAATGGACTGGACATACTTATAAAGTAACTGTATACATTAAGATCTGTTATAGTGTCAGGCTAATGTAAATAGTGTACATAGTTATTTAAGATGTTATGTATAAATACTATGGAATTCATTCAAATGGATTTGGAAAATAAAAAAAAATGTTGAGGAAAAAAAGAAATCTGGAAAAAGGTCCAATAATAGGGACATATTTTAAATACTGCTTTTATAAACTTAGAAAGTTGCTAGAATAATATTATGTGTATTAGCATCCATTTTCTGAAGAATGTGAAGTCTGAAATTCAAATGTATGTCATTATTTAGTGACATTAATCATCAATGATTTGCCAAAATACCACAATTTTTGTGATGAACAGACCAAAAATATGAGGTAAAAATGTAGTCTTTCCCACAAAAATCTGGACAGTTGAGAAGTATACCAGGAGATGTAAAATGTGTTTCCTCTTTCTTAAAATTATTGGAATTAGTAGTATATTGGTAATGTAGTGTTATTTTCTGTGTATTAGACTGCTTCAAAAATCATGTGTAATAAAGAGGATTCAGAAAATTGTGTGAAGAGGTAAGTCAAGACAGAAAGTAGGGACATACTTCCTAAAATAGGGACATCCTGTACAGGGATAAATTATGCTTGAAAATAGAAAAGTTACACCAAACTAAAGACAGTTGAGAGGTCTGATACCAAAGATTAGCTAAAGGTTGTCTGACATTTCAGACACAGTGACATGTATAATTTTCCTGAGTTTATCTGGTGTTACAACAAGGTGCTCCTGTACATTTAAGTGGTACTTTGGTTGCCAATATACTTGTACAAATAGCACCACACACTACTGCACCCCTTTACCTCCACAGTTGTCACCCCTGACTTTAGCTGTCTGTTGCTCATTTAAGCTGTCTGTCACTCTCACCCCTGTGTCACTGCTACATAGTACACCTTAAACAGCACTGAAGTATCAATCTGTGGTACCATGGTAACAAGCCTGCTTTAGCCTCATCTTTAGATGGTCAATTATCACTTATTTTTTGAGGTAATGTAGCAACTCATATTTACTGACAACCCACTTCTAGCATGTACTGGCACCATCTGCAAGAAATGCATTTTTATTAATAATCTCAATATAATATGCTCATAATCATGACACAATATTTTTCTCAACTATGAAGAGAAGCAACATTTAAGAGAAAAATAAGGATTAGAGAAGGAAAACACATCAGAATAAAAGATACTGGGAGAGGGATAAAATGAGTAAATGGGGTACTATAGATACAAGTCTAGTAACTACACATTTATACTTATGATTCAGTATTAACATATCTTAACTTCAAAAGTTTTTCAGACATATTTTTATTTTTCATATAATTTGTAATGGTAAATTCAACAAAGTAAATCCCCACTATTATAGTGTAAATTACAGTAAAGATATAGATTTCCAGGTTCTAATAGGAGCCTTTTGATTACCATAGTTATTTGTAAAAGATGTACTTATTTATTGAACTGGTTGTTAATCTCTTCATCTCATGCATGGTTTGTGTAAACTGTGTCAAGGCAACACAACATTAACACACCATCAACACAGCCACGGCAACCTTACATCACCATAGCACCACAATATCATTCCTACATATGCTGAGATAGTTAAAAAAATAAATCCTTGCTTAGCCTCATAGACTTTGCAGCTACCCTCCACGGTTACTGATGCCACATAACCAAAATATTATTACCACACCCACATCCGTTTCCATGCTTACAACTACTGGAAGTCATCTGGGCTACAAGACTGTATCCCTAAGATTCCATAAGCATGCTGCACATTCTAGAAAGGTTCTACTCATTGGTGATTCAACTGTAAGGCACAAAGACACAGTGACAACTAGGTTGGCAAAGGGCAAAGGGCAAGATGACAGCTGTCTCTCTGGTGCTAGGAGTAAGTATGACACTAAGACCATTAGGTCCCTGTAAGTACTTCCCATACAGTTATGACCTTGTAGTTATTCACATTGAGGTAAATGGTCTTAGGTATCACACCCTGGGGGAGATGCAGTAGGACAGTTATGAATATTTCACTCCTATCTGCAGTGAAGACAAAGCCCTGCTGTTCAGTAAAATTCTACTTTTTCCTATAGTAATGAAACAAATTATGAAGGTTGACTGAGGCTATACATGGGCAATCAACTGTCCTTGGACTGAATCGCCCACCATGTGGCAGTCTCCCACTACAAACCATCCTGATGGGCAGCCCAAGATTCCATAGCAGAGAGCCTTAATTAGCATCAGCCCTCCCTTGTAGTGTGAGAAAAATATTAAACAGCTCACCACTGTCCACACCACTGCTGGACCCCCTATCTTTTCATGGAGTCACAAGAAATCCATTATTAATTCAGTCAAGTGTTTCTGTGAAGCCTTAACCCCACCTCACGTGACTAGCAAGAATACCTGCTCCACTGCACTGATATGGTCTGCCTTTCTCATGTGACTGCATTGCTACCATGTGTGTGCCAATGAAGACTACTACCACAGTTTTGGCAGTGCCAAGCCTATGTCCCTGGTTCTGGCTATCTTGACCCAGTACAAGTCCCTACTTGCATGGTGATGATCAGATGATCAGAACTACCCCTGCCCGTATAAGCCAGGGTCAGTCCATTGCCATCCTCCTCTACCTGGCTCTTCCAGTGCCCCAAACACTCTTTGAACTTGGGTCATCTGGGTCAAAGTCATTTATCCTGTGCACCACAGAGCCATACTCACAATGTTTATCTAAATGACCATTCCATTTCCTTCTCCCCATCACTATCTGAGAAGTGAATCAACGACTAAGGAAATGTCCAAACTTTGGATCTTCTGTGTTAGATGGTTGGCCTACCTACTCTTGGCAGAGACCAAAATGGGCAAAGTTTCTAGTTACTAAGCATATTTCCCTGATGTGCAACTAGTCAGTCTGTTCCCTATATACAGAGACTCATAGGTGGACTGGTTGCATTGATTCAAATTTTTCTTTTTTTGCTTTTCTTTTTTACTTGTAGTTGTAAGACTCTACAGGTACATTATACAAGTAAGGAAGGTGTACAATGGGATTTGCCTTCCAGCAAAAAATAAATAAATAAATAAATAAATAAATATTTTTTTTTGTATTTCATTCATTTGATTGAAGCTTTCGCAAATTTCTTTTGCCTAGCTAAAGATTTCACTGAGTTATTCTTAACGAGAGGTTGTGGAATCTGGATGGTTTGGACATGAATTTCACATAAATATTTAACAAGTTCATCTCCCTTCCTTCGTATAAGTTTTTAACAAAATAAGCCCCTTCCCCTTCATCATATCATTACCCTGCTCTTGTATGCTGAAAGTCCTGTGAAAAGTGGTTGTTTGATTAAGCAAAGGGCTCTTTACTTAGATTAACTCATATCACTTAATGCATTTCCTGTCCTCACCATATATGGTAATATTGCCTTATTATAAATTTACCCACACCCCTTTGGTCTTCAATAGCAAAACCAACATGGTTATATTAAGGGTTATAGCAACTTAATTGCCATCCTAGCTCTATCAATTATTTCAAATACAGATTGACAAGTTAACAAGGAACACTTAATTTATTTTTTATGTATTTGTCTTTATTGACTGGGAAAGTCTGACTGAGCAAAGTCCATTTTCAGCAGTAGCCCAGGGAGAAAAGTTCTATCACAGTGCATTCATATTACAAAGTAAATTTCAGACAGTTTTATAAAAGCAGTAGTTACATTTCTCAGAAAAAACAAATAGTTACAAGACAGCAAAGCATTTACAACAATTATATGTTCACATGGTTCTGGTAACTCCAAAATCTTGCAGTAAGTAAATAGATTTATATTGTAGAAGGGAAAATGTAGTTGCAAAGAAGTTTAGTGTTCTTACATTTCAGTACAGAAATGTTTGTAAAGAGTTTATGAAATATAATGAAGACTACAGTTGAGTAGTAACTTATAAAATGATGGTAACAGCATATGACATAGAGCAGGGTATAGGATTAGTTCTGTCTATGCTGCCTGTTCCAATCTGGTGTATCTGGAAGTTTTATAACTCAGTTATATAGGGAATGCATGAGAAGGATAGAACAGTGAATGAGGGCAGTTACAAAAAGAGAAGGACAAGTAGTGTTTAAGTAAGAGAAAAATGAATATTACCCATTTAACCGGACATCTCTGTTGCTTATTTTAAACCCATTTAACATAAAAAGCAATGGAGATCTTGCTTTCTCCGGCCCATGCCCACACGTACCGAGGCGGCGCAGTACATCAGAACTGCCGCCGGATGCCAGACATCTGTGGAAGGGCAGTAAACAGTATGCCATTATTTAAGAAAAGTAATAGTTTCTTTTCTTAAATAATGAATAGTAGTGTGTAAGAAGGGGTGAAGAGGGGTGTATTTATTCAAGTGCAGGATGGAAAATGAAGGTGTAATGAATCAAGTGCAGCACAGCAAAAAGTTAGTGATAAGTAATAAGTTTGTACTTTTATTGATTTCTTTAAAAACTTTTATTTTGTTGAGCACCATATATTACTTTTAGAGGTTTAGCATTATGGCAGATCTCATTACTCTTATGGTGCAAACATTTCTTGTCAGTTCACTCTTTACACATGAAAGATTTTATCCTACACTCTAAACAGATTACACAGATACACTGTAGTTAATGATCAGTAGTTTGGCCTTCCCTGTTGCTATGTGCATCAGCACCTTTGAAATCTCCTTTCCCAGCATCCTTGCTGTTTCCTAAGCAAATGTCTTGGTTACCTGTCACTTGAAAGCATTCCGGTCTTACCAGTAACTGCTTGACTAGACATCTAACAAATATTAATTCATGGCGTAATTATTTGTGATTTGGCTCAACCATTTAAAAACAAGAGCTATGATATTGGGTACAGATAACATCTCTAATTTTCTCCATCCCAAGGTTGTAGCTTCTCTCCAAGGGGTGTGATGCCTCCACAGAATCAAACCTTTCACTGATCCACTTCAGAACTCATCCATGGAATCATTTATTAACATTCAGTTAAATATGTCTAGAAGTCTTTTTCATGTTATGCCTCCAAAGTATGAAAGTGCCTGACCCTGCTCAGAGCTTGCCTATCTACACATTATCAAAACCATAATAACTCTATATATAGCTGTAATAAATGACATAAGTTTTGCATGCTTTAGGAAATAGCTTACAGTTGTCGCTGCCACCTTGACCCCATCTCATTTTTTTCTTCTGTTTTTGTGAAAGCAAATGTTGTTAAATTGACTACATATATTAGGCAGTAGTAGGCCTTTTAGAGGAGTACTTACTTCTTTCAGTCTTTCTAATATACACAAATCTAAGGCAATGGACAACTGTTTAAATCTGAAATGCTGTTTAACCTCCTAAATCACTACTAATGCAAATTCTTTCATTAGGTTTTGTGGCTATAGCTAAAGGCTGTTGCATTCACTTTTTGACTCCTTTATTTTCATTGCTTTAGCCATTTCTTTACTACTTCCTATACAACTTTTCTTTTACGATTCTAGGATATTCAATTTCAACATTTTTCTCCTGGAATGATTTGTATTTGGGTTGAATCTGGTGCGTTCTTTCAAGCAGCTTTTGAATTACTTCCTTGCTTCTTAAGACAACTTCTGTTATTTGTTGTTTCTGTGGCTTAGATGGTGTATCATTTAGCTGAACTGCAGGTGTTGAGTTAAATTTTCCATCTTCACTAGAGTTACTAGTTATGCTGCTAAACTAACATCATAGGTTTGTACTTCCTTCAAAACTTTATATGGTGTATCTGTTCTGGTTTATCTTTATCAATCTGTTTAACTCCGTGGTTATACATCATTTACTTTTCGTTACTTCAAATAGACACTGCCATTTAATTTAAACTGTGTTTTCTTCTGAGGAGATCAAAACAAACTCTTTGTCTCCATCTCATTTTTATTATAGACCCCCTTTTATGTAACAGGGGTTCTTTTCTTGTGTTTCTAGTCTACAGGTATCATCACTCCCAGCCTGTCTTGTAAGTTGGTAGAGTGTTCTATGACACTTTTAAATTGTTTTTCTCTTCTCTCTGAAGTTAATTTTGCAATGCCTAACAGATTTGAGGATGCCTATCATATAATACTTTAAAAGAAATGAATGCTGCTGAGGCTTATGGCACATCCCAAATGGCAGAAAGGAAGTATGGCATTGACTGGTCTCAGTTTTGCCATCTTTCTAAGTAACTTCTTTTTTTTAGCACAAGCTTTAATCTTCAGTTAGTTTAGTACACTAAGCCATCCATCTGTGTATGGTAGACCAAAGCTTTTAATTTTAATTCAACTGGTGCATTATTCTAGACATAAAAGGAGTCTCATGGCCAGTTAGAATTTCATTAGGTATCCCTAGCAGGGAAAATGAGATTAGTTCCCTAGCTATAGGTTTAGCATTTTGTCTTATGTAGTGTGATAACTTTGGAGTACTTACTTGCATAGTCCAAAATAAATAAACTATTTTGAAACTCACTGCTGGATTTTACAGCAGTTCAACAATGTTCATAGAAATACATTCAAACAGTACCTCAGTAATAGACAATGAAATCAAACTACTTTAAAAATCTGGTATGAGGCTGTCTTATAGTTTTTGGGCATCCAGAGCAGATGTTCACAACATCTTTTGTAACTCCTGGCCAGTAAAACCTTGCTAGGATCCTTGCTTTATTCTTAACCATTCCCACATGCCCCCCCCCCCCAGAACACCACTGTGTGTTAATCTCATCACTGCATTCTTGAAAGGTGGCATGGCCAAAAGCAGTTAACTTACAGCATCCTCTGTATTCTTATTTGCTTTCCACAGCAGATGTTTTTAACTGAAACTACTAGTAAATGGCTTCCTCATATTTTCATTGTACTGTTCAGAATACCATTTTCCTAAAGTACTTTTTTAAAATGTAAACAACTTACCTGAAGGTCAGCCATGTCTTCAATTTTCTCAGGCCCAACATGTTGTAGAAGGCACCTCATGTCCATGTTCTTTAGTGTTAGTGGATATCCTTGCCTTAATTATTTTTTCTTGTTCCCTTTCTTTGTGAACCTGTTACAACAGAGCACTCTTGCTCAGAACTGCTATATTATGACTTACATGAATATCCTTAGGGCTGTGTTCAATGTTATTGTGTCTCTCAGTATACACTACTTTTTTTTTTTTACTTTTTTTGTATGACTCATCCTTTAAGAGTGACTGAATATCATTCTGTCAATGTAATTTTTCTTGTCTATGTTGCTCTCCCACTGTAGTTTTTGTTCTCCCTAGCTTATAGATATGTTACCTATAACTTTTTCTTATTTGATTTTTTTGTCTTCCACTGAAAGAAATGGCTTTAGAATTCTGCCCAGCTTCTGTTTCATCCTGTTTTACTTCAGTGGTGAAAGTGCCCTTACTGTCAAGCTTTTCCTCCTCAATGCTCACCTGAAGCTTAGATTTCTTTATTTCAGCTTTACAGAAAGTTTAGCATTCTGCTCAGATTGCTCAGTTTTCATACTTTCTAATTTTATTCCCTCAAAATATGCTATGTCAGTAAGTAATCCCTCCTTTTTAGTTATGCTGGTTACTTCTACTCTCTGATTTACAACACTTTCAGGTTGTAATATTTTATTACATAAATCTTTTCCTTCTCCTAGCTTTGCTCTTGCAGACTACTCCTTCATAGATGCATGCTGACATACCAGTTTATATGGTGTAGTTTATTATATGTGTATCCCCAGCCACAATTCTGTATCTTTTGTATCTTTGTAGGGATTTTAAATAACATACTATGTTTGTACAGGCATAATTCAAAACGTAGAGCAAGAATTGCAGTCAAATTAGAATGCTTGGCACGACTGCCACCTGCCACTTCATCTGGCAGTGACTTAAGCTTAGGAAGCAGCTCAAGAAGCTGGTGGGATTGGTAGGAAGAGAATCATTTAATGGGCAGACGCCACTTTTTCTTGTAGAAAGAGTAGAGGTGGGTCCACAGTGGTACAGACCTCTAGCAGAAGCTACATGCAGCACAGACATCTATATATATATATATATATATATATATATATATATATATATACATATGAAGCACATTCATAAGTTCATAAGTTATATTACTGATGCATTCAGATGTTGGGACACATTAATTATGCAGTTTCCATCAACCAAACATATGTTTTCTATTTGTCATATAATCATCTAAGTTTCAAGAGTCTTTGAATAGATTGATAGATAAGTGAGACATTTATTACAGTTTGGTTTATAACCACCTTGTATAATGGACCTTTATTGCTGCTTTTATGCTATTGTTTACCAAGGTTATGCCTCAATCTTTCCTTAGTAAAGGATTATTTAGAGTTCCAAATGCCAAACATAGTTTACCCTTTACAAACCTGCATAATATACTGAATAAGTTTAATTTCTAATTTCTCAGCCTATTTAAGTCCATATTTTTAACACCATTTATCTTTTTAGCGAACTGACGTAGGGCAACTTCTAGTAGTCAAAACTTCACAACAGTCAGTCTGCAAAAGATTAAGTTGTATTCGATAACTGGTCTTACCAATGACTTGTGTAGTGTGAGCAGTGTTACCTCATCTTTAAATTCTGTTCTATTCATGATAAGGCCAACAGTTTTTATTACCTTTTGCTTTATATCCATTATATTTGAAGTTTGCTTCCTCTAGACTGTCATAGAATGTTGTTTATTTTCTCTAGTCTATCTTTGCTGTTCATATCATGCTATCTTATCTTGCACAAACATTCTATGCAACTGTTAATCATTATATTACACAATCTTAAATTTTGTAATCTATTTAATGGCCCAGATTATTTTTAAGTTTCAAATTTATACAACCTTGAATTTATGTACTTTTTTATTTCTTTTGGAGCTTTTCTTCTTGGGTCTTCACTGAAAAAGGGCCTCAGTTGGACTAACCCAGTTAACAAATGAAAATTAAATAATAAATAAATGTTGTTGTTTGTCTTTCGGCTTTTCCTGGTTAGGGGTCGCCACAGCGGAACTCTGGTCCGCTAATGATTGGCAGTAGATTTTCACGAACGCCGAGGTGCCAGGTCGATGTTTAACCTTCAACAAAGGCACACCCATTTACGCATGTCTTCTGAATGCCCACCCAACCGCAGGGAGGACATGCAGACTCCACACAGAAGGCACTCCCCGCACTCCAGCCGAGAGTCGAACGGGAGAACCTCTTGCTGTGAGGCAACAATGCTACCGCTGCACCACCATGGATATAGATGATACTTAAAAGTAAGTCAGGTGACAATGGTTGTACTTAAGCCCTTTATATATTCACTTATAAATAAATTATTCTGTTAAATGGCTCTCTTCCACTTCTCCATTCATACCTGTCCCAACCGGGGTACCACAAGGTTCCATCCTGGGTCCCCTCCTATTTAATGTCTTTACCAATGATCTCTATACTTCTCGTAAACAATCCTCCCTCATTCAATATGCAGACAACTCAACTCTCATCTCCATCTCAGACAATATCTCCAGTATCCACACATATCCACATTCTTACTCAACAGGTCTTCCTATCCACTGAACAGTGGGTGTCCAGGAATCTACTCATTCTCAACCCTAAAAAGACCAAACTCTTATTATTTTTCCTCTGATCTCTCTCTCACCTCAAAGCCACCTTTACTATTACTTCATAGGTTCATAGGTTGGTACCAGGCCATCAGTCCTAGGGCCTATACAAGCCTAGCCATAACAATTCCCTGGATATTTCTTCCCACAATATTTACTTCCCTGGACCCCTGTCTAGCAGGACGACTGACATGATCCCCGGGGTGAATTTCCTATCTCTCATCCAATTGTCAAAATTCCTTTTGAAGAGGGCCAAGGAGGCGCTCTGCTTGACATGTATGGGCAGTCTATTCCAGAGTATGGGGAGTCTCTGGGTCAGGAACCTATCCCTCCAGCATGTTTTGTTCATTGTGATGACAAGGTTTAGATCCCTGGAGCGTGTGGCTCTGAGGGATTGGGATTTCCTTAAGTGAAGCATGCCCAACAGCTCAGGGTTTGACATGGCCTTGTATGTTAAGCAGAGATCGCCTCTGAGTAGACAATATGCCACAGAGTATAGCTGGAGTTTTTTTAGATGGTCAGAATAGGGCATCTGCTTTAGGCCTGTGATTCTTTTAGTGAGGTATTTCTCCTCGGGTCTTCACTGAAAATGGGCCACAAGCCCAGCTGGACCAACCCGATTAACAAATGTCAATACATAAATAAATAAATGAATAAACAAAATTCTCCCCAGACTGATTTGTAGATCTGTGTTTGTGCCAGGCAGAACTACTTTACACTTATTTGTGTTGAACATCAAGTCTTTGTTTTCAATCCAGATTTTGATATGCTCAAAACAGACATTTAATTGGATTACATTTTCAGTTTCCTGAAGTAGGGCTCCTATCTTGCAGTCACCTGCATAGTTACATACCCAAGTAGATATTGAGAAATCAACAAATGCCAGGTTAAATAGTATTGTGCCCAAGGCAGAGGCCTATACTCCCCTGTGTTTAGTGCTCTTCCATGCTGACGGAAAGTCTTGTAGTACAACTGCTTGCTTACTAGTTGTCAGCCTACATTCTATCCATCTAATTATGAGTGGTATGACCTTTAGCCTGCACAATTTTCTTATTATTTGATCATGAAGCATAGTATCAAATGTCTTAGAAACACCAAGATATACCACTGCACATCCACTTCCTTGGTTCATTAGGCATAACATTTTGTCATAGAACAAGGCCTGGTGGACCAGAGTTGAATGTACATTTGTGAACCCAAATTGTATTTAGCCGATACTGAGACTATACTTGTTATTCCTCATTACCGTTTTAGTAGGCAATATTGATAGTGGAATTTATTTCTTTTCTCCACTGTTATGTGACATCAGGATAGGCAGATTTAAGTTGGGGGAATAAGGGAGGTCCACATGGGGGCCCCCTACTTTTTTACCAGGAGCTTGCATAATTTCTAGAACAACCTTAAGTTTTAACAAAGACAGACTTATACCACAAGTTGATTTAATTTTCAAGACTTTCTCTCATCAGTACCCAAATATGTATAATTTTTTTGGTTTCCCTTCTTTTTCTGGAGTTCCCATTTAAATTTTGGAATACTGTCAAGTTGCTACATCCAGGTAACTCTTCTTCTTCTCTTTCAGCTGTTCCCATTAGGGGTCACCACAGTGGATCATCTGTTTCCATTTCTTCCTGTCCTCTGCATCTTGCTCTGTCACACTAACCACCTGCATGTCCTCTCTCACCACATCCATAAACCTTATCTTAAGTCTTCCTCTTTTCCTCTTACCTGGCAGCTCCATCCTTAGCATCCTTTTCCCAGTATACCCAGTTTCCCACCTCAGCACATGTCCAAACCAATGCAATCTTACCTCTCTGACTTTGTCTCCAAACCGTCCAACCTGAGCTGACCCTCTAATATACTGATTCCTAATCCTGTCCATCCTTGTCACACCCAGTGCAAATCTTAACATCTTTAACTCTGCCACTTCAGCTCTGACTCCTGCCTTTTTGTCAGTGCCACCATCTCCAACCCTCTTGTAGACCTTCCCTTTCACTCTTACTGGTACCCTTCTGTCACAAATCACTCCTGACATTCTTCTCCACCTATTCCACCCTGCCTGTACTCTCTTCTTCACCTCTCTTCCACACTCAGCATTCCTCTGAACAGTTGATCCCAAGTACTTAAACTCATCCACCTTCACCACCTCTACTCCCTGCATCCTCTCCATTCCTCTATCCTCCCTCTCATTCACACACATATAATCTGTCATAGTCCTGCTGACCTTCATTCCCCTTCTCTCTAGAGCATATCTCCACCTCTCCAGGGTCTCCTCAACCTGGTCCCTACTCTCATTACAGATCACAATGTCATCTGCAAACATCATAGTCCATGGGGCCTCCTGTCTGATCTCGTCTGTCAACCTGTCCATCACCATTGCAAATAAAAAAGGGCTCAGAGCTGATCCTTGATGTAATCTCACCTCCACCTTAAATGCATTTGTCACTCCCACTGCAGACTTCACCACTGTCACACTACCCTCGTATATATCCTGTACCACTCTTACATACTTCTCTGCCACTCCTGACTTCCTCAAACAATACCAAAACTCCTCTCTAGACACCCTATAATAAGCTTTCTCCAAGTCCACAAAGATACAATGCAACTCCTTCTGACATTCTCTGTACTTCTCCATCAATACTCTCAGAGCAAACATCGCATCTGTAGTGCTCTTTCCTGGTATGAAACCATACTGCTGATCACTAATCATCACCTCCCATCTTAACCTAGCTTCCACCACTCTTTCCCAAACTTCATGATGTGACTGATCAGTTTAATCCCTCTGTAGTTACTACAGCTCTGCACATCACCATTATTCTTAAAAATAGGTACCAAAATACTTTTTCTCCACTCCTCAGGCATCCTCTGACTTTCCAAGATTTCATTAAACAATCTGGTTAAAAACTCCACTGCCATTTCTCCTAAGCATCTCCATGCTTCCACTTGTATGTCATCTGGACCAACAGCCTTTCCATTCTTCATCCGCTTCATACTACATCCAGGTAACTCCACTGCATGAAATCCTTCCCCTAACAGCGCTGCCTTAGACACTGCTACACTTCTTAACACCTTCATCAACTCCATGTAGAAATTAACTAAAAAAGACACACACACACCACTCTACTTCTCCCCCATCCACCCACAGAACCTTCATTTCTCTTAAGCCTGCCCCCACTACTTATATCATATCACTTCTCAGTAAACTCATAACATGTTCCCCTTCCGCTGATAACTTACCTCCTCTCTACCTTAAAATAGCAACAAAAACTATTGCTTATCACATCTCTACACTAATCAGTAGATCGGTACAAGAAAACATAGTCTCAGATGTCTGGAAGAAATTCTATTTTATTCCCCCTCATAAAGGAGGAAACTCCATGGACCCCCTCCAATTTCAGGCCTATTGCTATTCTGTCTCCCCTTTCAAAGATTCTTGAAATATGTATTCATAAACAGCCCCTTGCTCATCTTCTTAAAGAAAATCTCCTCACCCTACCCAACATGGTTTTCGTCCTAATCACAGTACAGCCACAGCACTAACATCTGTCACACACGCTAGTTTAACATCTGGAGACAGCAATAAATTAGTCTCATGTCTAGTCCTTGACCTCTTTAAAGCCTTTGGTACTGTCTCCCACAACCTGCTTCTGTCCAGACTATCTAGCCTTAATCTCTCCAACTCTACTCACTGTTGGTTCTTTAGCTACCTCACAAACAGACTTCAAGCTGTGAAATGGCTCTCCACATCTTCCCTTTTCCTTCCAGTCTAAACCAGGGTTCCCCAAGGCTCCATCCTTGGACCCCTACTATTCAACATTTTCACTACCAACCGCTATCAGTCCTGCACTCACTCCTCTTTAATACGATATGCTTATGACTCTACAATAATTTCCACCTCTGACAATCTACCCAACCTACTCACCCTTACCCAAGAATTTCTCCACTCAAACTCAGTAAGTAAGACAAGAAAACCAGTAAAAACACCGGATGCAGGGTGGTATCCAATGAAACGGAGCCTTGGTAATAAAAAATGTCTTTACTAAGTCCAAAAACCAGTGATGTAGACCACAAGACGAAGTATAACTACAAATAAAACCACAAAATACAAAGTTGTTAAGCGCTTTCGTCAATACTTAGACTTCTTCAGAACAATAAATTGCTGGCTAGTAACTCTTTAAATACACACCTAACCAATTGGATAATTGTTGAACCCACATCATTTCCTTTCAGTTAAGAAACCATCCCAGGAAATGCAGAATGGTAGTAGTTCCCACACTAGTTACATAAACATATAAACATAAAATATCAACTAACCAAATGTTGACTATAATAGTACAATATGCAAAATAAATTAAAACAAATGATGATACCAATATGAATGATTCATAACATTAATAACTGTTTAAGTTTCAAAAGTGATGCTATAGAAATTCTGTCATTAAGACCTGGAGGGGAGTACGCATTCAGTCTGATCTGCCACTTTAACTCAATGAACTCCAAATATTCCTCGACAGGTCCACCCCTTTGCTCCAAATCTACTTGTTCAAGAATAAAAAAACTAAAATTGTGATTGTTCTGATTACTAATATGCCTAAATAAGGCATTATTCATATTTTTCTGTTTGATATCATACAGATGTTGGTAGTCTCCACTCAGTTGAAAAATGGCTAACATCCAACCAACTTCTACTCAACCCAAATAAAAATAAACTCCTCCTCTTCCTCCCTAAATCTCTCCAATACCTCAAATATACCTTAACTGTTTCCTCACTAACCAACACAACTGTCAAGGTTGAACCCCACACTAAACTATTAGGGGTATTATTATTGACTATCAACTTAAATTTGACCTACACATCCAAAACTGCATTAAAAAGACTCACCAAAAACTCAGCCTACTCTACAGAAACAAAAAATTCCTGACAAATGAATCTAAACTCTCTCTAGCACATGCCTATCTATTATAGGTTCATAGGTTCATAGGTTCATACTAGGCTATCTGCCCAAGGGCATTTATAAGCCTAGCCCATAGTTATGTGGCTTTCGCCACCCCTTTAGTTTGAATAAAAACTATGCCTATCATTTTTCTGTGCCTCTGTCAAGCAGTGACACTGAAGTAATCCCTGGGGTATATCTGCGATCTCCCATCCATTGGTCAAGATTCCTCTTGAACAAGGCCAGCGAGGTGCTCTGCCTCACATGTACCGGGATTTTGTTCCACAGCATAGGGAGTCTCTGGGTGATGAATCTGTCCCTCCAGCACGTTCTATTTATAACCGTGTCAAGGTTTAAGTCTCCGCCCTTGTGGTTCTGAGGGATCTAGATTTTTTGAGGTGAAGCATATTCATCAAATCTGGGTTTGACATGGCCTTATATGTCAGGCACAGGTCACCTCTGAGCAAGCGGTATGAGACTGAATAAAGCTGGAGTTCTTTCAGTCGGGCAGCATAAGACATATTTTTGAGACCCTTTATCCTTTTGGTGAGGAACTTTTGGGGCCTTTCAAGCTGCATCAGGTGTCTGGTCAGATACATTCGAGCAGGGCATTGTACTCAATCATAGGTCTAATGGTGATGAGTACAGGGGCGATGACCTCCTTGATCTAGATGTGAATCCCTTCATGATCAGGTGGGCGATATAGAAGGTTTCCTAACTACTTTAGCAACATGAGTGTCAAGCGAAGACTACTGTCAACTTGGGTCCCCAGATCCTGATGACTTTTTCTGTGCTCAGTGGATTGTCACCTATATGGTAGCTAGGGGTAACCTTGTTTTTCCGAAGGGTATGACTATGCATTTTGGCGTTTAACTTCAGGCCATGGCTCTGGCACCAGTTATCCGTTTCTGTGAGGCCCTTCTGGAGGATATCTGTGTCAGATGTGTTTCGACTATGGCGCCCAGTTTGCAGTCATCTGCAAACTTTGTCAGCCATAACCCTCCTGTGTTTGCTTGTACTTCAGAAAAGTAGATCAGTACAAGAAAACATAGTCTCAGGTGTCTGGAAGAAATTCTATTTTATTCCCCCTCATAAAGGAGGAAACTCCATGGACCCCTCCAATTTCAGGCCTATTGCTATTCTGTCTCCCCTTTCAAAGATTCTTGAAATATGCATTCATAAACAGCCCCTTGCTCATCTTCTTAAAGAAAATCTCCTCACCCTACCCAACATGGCTTTCGTCCTAATCACAGTACAGCCACAGCACTAACATCTGTCACACATGCTACCTTTACATCTGGAGACAGCAATAAATTAGTCTCATGTCTAGTCCTTGACCTCTTTAAAGCCTTTGGTACTGTCTCCCACAACCTGCTTCTGTCCAGACTATCTAGCCTTAATCTCTCCAACTCTACTCACTGTTGGTTCTTTAGCTACCTCACAAACAGACTTCAAGCTGTGAAATGGCTCTCCACATCTTCCCATTTCCTCCCAGTCTAAACCAGGGTTCCCCAAGGCTCCATCCTTGGACCCCTACTATTCAACAT
Organism: Protopterus annectens; assembly: GCF_019279795.1. NCBI lineage: Eukaryota > Metazoa > Chordata > Ceratodontiformes > Protopteridae > Protopterus > Protopterus annectens. The sequence continues at coordinate 59,834,796 of NC_056729.1, read as the reverse complement.
TTTCACTACCAACCGCTATCAGTCCTATACTCACTCCTCTTTAATATGATATGCTTATGACTCTACAATAATTTCCACCTCTGACAATCTACCCAACCTACTCACCTTTACCCAAGAATTTCTCCACTCAAACTCAGTAAGTAAGACAAAAAAACCAGTAAAAACACCGGATGCAGGGTGGTATCCAATGAAATGGAGCCTTGGTAATAAAAAAATGTCTTTACTAAGTCCAAAAACCAGTGATGTAGACCACAAGACGAAGTATAACTACAAATAAAACCACAAAATACAAAGTTGTTAAGCACTTTCGTCAATACTTAGACTTCTTCAGAACAATAAATTGCTGGCTAGTAACTCTTTAAATACACACCTAACCATTTGGATAATTGTTGAACCCACATCATTTCCTTTCAGTTAAGAAACCATCCCAGGAAATGCAGAATGGTAGTAGTTCCCACACTAGTTACATAAACATATAAACATAAAATATCAACTAACCAAATGTTGACTACAATAGTACAATATGCAAAATAAATTAAAACAAAATGATGATACCAATATGAATGATTCATAACATTAATAACTGTTTAAGTTTCAAAAGTGATGCTATAGAAATTCTGTCATTAAGACCTGGAGGGGAGTACGCATTCAGTCTGATCTGCCACTTTAACTCAATGAACTCCAAATATTCCTCGACAGGTCCACCCCTTTGCTCCAAATCAATTGTTCAAGAATAAAAAAACTAAAATTGTGACTGCTCTGATTACTAATATGCCTAAATAAGGCATTATTCATATTTTTCTGTTTGATGTCATACAGATGTTGGTAGTCTCCACAGTTGAAAAATGGCTAACATCCAACCAACTTCTACTCAACCCAAATAAAAATAAACTCCTCCTCTTCCTCCCTAAATCTCTCCAATACCTCAAATATTCCTTAACTGTTTCCTCACTAACCAACACAACTGTCAAGGTTGAACCCCACACTAAACTATTAGGGGTTATTATTGACTATCAACTTAAATTTGACCTACACATCCAAAACTGCATTAAAAAGACTCACCAAAAACTCAGCCTACTCTACAGAAACAAAAAATTCCTGACAAATGAATCTAAACTCTCTCTAGCACATGCCTATCTATTACTCCCTCTACAATATGCTGCTCTAATCCTCATTAACCTTCAAACTAATTTTTTGACTAAGCTAGAACTTACATATAATAAAATTGCTAGATTTGCTACTAATTACCATATCGCCCACAATTGTCTTTCTCTAAAAAAACCTACAGTGGCTTGAGTTTCTCCATCATCTCCTTCTGACTTAACTATACCTGACTCACTCCATCTTAAACCAACCACACTCCTGTCCTGCTCTCTCAACTCTCATCACTCCCTATGTTCCTAACCATAAACTCCTCAGCACAGACCAACACATCCTGCAGATCTACATACCCAATAAAATTATTGGCAAGCGTCTCTATAATCACTCAGTAGCCAATTCTTGGAATAAACTGCCCTTATACTTAAGATCAATTTCTAAAGCAAACTGTTTCAAAAAAACATTAAAAGACAATCTGCTAAACTCTTGGACTTGCTCTTGTACTGATCCAACTTAATCTACCTCTATCTCTCCCTTCTAATATCTCTCCGCTTTACTTTCAACCAACCCTCCTTCTCTCTTCCTCCACTTGTTCCGCCGAATAGGATATACTACAGTCTCTTCAGTCCTGAAGAGCTGTTACAATCTATTTCTGCACTGTCTGTAACAAACTGTATGGTGACTATGTATAGGATGAAGCAACATGTGCTTACTGTTATTACTGTCACTGTGACTATGTGTATGATGGTGCCTTACATCTGTAAGAAATTGTACTTTGACTATTTATTGGATGAAACTATATGTGTTTACTGTTATACAGTATGTTGTTATTGTTACTTTGACTATGTATTGAATGAAACTGTATGTTACCACTGTTTTACTGTATGTGATTACTGCTATACTTAATTTTATAATATCTACCTTTTGGAGCTTTTCTCCATGAGTCTCCGCTGAAAAAGGGCATCTGCCACTCAGACTAACTTGGTCAACAAATGTCAAATAAATAAATAAACATGTTGTGAGATCTTGTTAAAGTGCAGCAGCTTACAAAGGTTGTTGCAATTTCACCAAAAAAATGTGCAGAAACAGTTTGCAAGAGTCATCTTATGAGCCTCTTTACCAAGTAGTCGGCCTGTGAATAGGTCAGACAGGAGCTGAACAGTCTTAGTTTCTGGATGTCCTGTGCCTCCATGTTAGTAATAGTGGTGAATGGCTACAAAGAGAGATTCAATAATCCAGAAAATGCAATATAATATTGGCCAGAATCAATGCACAGTGACTACATCATTGGCTTGCCCCTCAACACTAAAATAGGGGGCAGAAGGAGCAATAGATTTGGCAGATTGTTTGCAAAGCAGGAGGCTCAGATAGGATGATGGGAAAAATAGAGGACTAAGTGCATTAGAAGGAGTAATGAATACAAAAAAGAAACACCAGCCAAGAAATATCAGCCAGATTTGAATACTTACTTCCATTACAATAAACACTACAGAAAAAAGAGCAACAATTCTCTTTACTGAAAATGTCAATAAGCATAAAGGTGAGATCACTCAGCTCAGGAAGTGGTTAGAATGTGACAGCAATAAGTCTCCTAAGTACACAGGGTACTTTCTTATTAAAAGACTTTAAAGTTACATTAAGAAAGATTAGAAAAAGAGGGACCCAAAGGACATAAATTTTAACAGCACCAGACACGAAACAACATGGTGGGGAAGAAGAAAACCTTTGTCAATGTAAAAGTGGTTAGCAAGGCAAAACACTGAGTGCAGGTGGTGATTCTGCACTGCTCACAGCATGTTTCAGTTTTGCCTTCAGACTAAATAAATATACCAAGTGGATATGTACAATGCTTGTGATTTACTTTTAAATGTACTTTATGACATTTTGCAGAAGCACTGAGTTATCTCCTGGAGGTAACAGGATAGCAAATGATGGGACAGGTAATGTTTGAATGCTATCCTTGTATGCATGGCTTTATTGCAGGGTTTTTGGATCAATAGCTGTTTTGATAACTGGTATTATATCTGCAAATATTGTTCTTTGTTCTCTACATGTAAGCTTCTGAATGAACACCGGTGTTTACAGAGAAGCATAGATGTCAGAATCATAGAACAAGGGGGGCCACACCCCCATTTTAAACAGCTCCCCAAATGTGCCTCGGTTCCATTGTTCAATAATAAATATAATATGTATAAAAAGGGGAAAAGAAAAGATGTGGCAGGAGGCATTGCTAATGCTTCAGAATATGTTTTTGCTACTGAAGCTGACAGCTTCTCTGTCATTTGTAATGGCAAACTGGTACAGGTTTTATTGTATTTCACTCCCTTAAAGTAAAAGCACTATTAATAAACAGTTTTATCTTATCTTATTGTTTTATTTAAAAGTGGCAGTGACCTCCATCTACAGCTCCCCAGATTTGGGATTCTAGAGTTATAGTCCTGCTTAACCATGTTGTCCTTGGAAGTTAAAAGCAGGTTGACTTTGGGAAGACTATAAGTCCCTAAGAGAGAACTGTTCTGCAGTGACTCTGTGGGCATATGAAGATGCTCGAGAGAGTCCTGCTAGAAAATGTATAATAGGGCAGTTAGTCATTGACCCAGATGGAGGTTGAAATGTAAAGGTTTCTGTTTTGAGTTTCATTATATACTGATTTTATCCGATAATCACAGGTTTGGTTTTGGAGAAGGCTGAAGCAGTTGCATTTTATCCAGTTGCCTTACAGGCAAGGCTACAGCCAAATTTAAAAATAAGACCGGAGTTAGATGTCTTTTTCTGACTTCAACTTGTATTTATGTGGTTGTGTTTAGTATGCACAAACATGATTTCTTTCATTCTGATTCATCATCAGGATTCATTTTACTTAGCTTTATTGTCAAGCTAATTGTTTTTTCTTGGGTTTTGCATAGTTTAACATGTGTAACTGACTTTAACTTGAGTCAGACAGTGTCAGAATGGTTTTAACTGCAATATTCCAGGTTCTTTATGTATGCTGAGTGTATATTATGAAGAAAGTTGTCTGCAAAAGCTGAAGGAGGTAGTATTGTACTGCTATATTATAGGATTCGGTAAATGTATTATATAGTACATTAAATAGCTACTTTGCATTACTTTGAGTAGTTTTGCTATAAATATAAGTACACTGCATGATGGAGATATACATGCTTTTTTATTTCCTTGATTGCTTGGTTCTTTAATGAGATGTGCCTGTTTATATCTTAATATGGATTTTGAGCAAAAAGTTGTAGAGCTAGGTACTCACATTTGGGGCATCAGTCATTTCAGATTGTAAAGTCACAGGAATACTGTGTGGTAATGATTCAGCAGTGAAGTAGCTGTTTAGTTTGGATTTAACTAGTGCATGTCTGTCAGCTGCCCAGCACAGATTCTTTTCCCCTCTCAGAGTTTATAAACTGCTTTCTTGTCACTTCTTTTCATTTTCTAGGTATTACAGTCAGAATGAAATAATGGATTATAGTGCAGGAAAAGTAAGTAAATAATAAACTGGTTATTACTAGGCTTTTACTTCACAATTGCTACTATTTATAGTTGCTTTTATGAAAGCCTTACACTAACAAGTCTGCATAATTTTACAATGCGTTCCCCTCGTTGGGATTTCTTCTGAGAATAAACTCATCATGCCAGTTGTGTGACTATTAAAATAATATGTGTTTGCCTCTTGGGATTCATATCTATAATCCACCATATCTGCAAAGTATATTTTCCTTTAATATCATTTGTAAAGTGGGGATGTTTGTTTGGTTCTAAGGGGATGAACTTGAAAGGGCTTCAGTCCATTACATTCAATGGGAAATACAATTTGCAAATATGTTTACATTGATGGATAACGTGAACTTTTTAAATTATACATCTATTTAAAGGTTTGGCATAGAGAAATTATATCATTATATCAAGTCTAAGCAACAAACAACTGCAACCTCATATAAGTGACTGCTACTATTCAAACAGATGTTCTTTATGCAATTCAAGGCTTCATCCACTACAAAATCAATCATGTGTTAGTCATAACAGCAGTTTGTACTCTTAACTCATCCAAGCCTATAGTGCCTTTTCTGGATACCTCAAGTTAACACCCACAGCTCTTTATGGCAGGTAGACCTTTTGTAGGTTTTGAGGGTCTGGCTTCTTTAAAAAAAGTGATTTACCAGCTAATAATAGGAATTATTAGAAAGGACAAGGAGTAATCAACAAAATGACACTATGGTTGTCCTGTATTAGAGTCATTAATAATTGTTTGCCACTTATTATTGATATTTTCATATATTTTAAATTCATATTTTTTATAATTGATATGTATGCTATTGAGAGGCGTGGTATGAAATGCCATGGTGGGATACAGGAAAATTTATTGACAAAGTCCACTTATATCCCACTACACTGTCAATTTTGCCAGATGTTTGCTAGTTGTTGTTGTGTCTTTCGGCTTTTCCTGGTTAGGGGTCGCCACAGCAGAACTCCAATCCGCTAATGATTGGCAGTAGATTTTTACGTACCGAGTTGCCAGCTCTGATGCACAACCTTCAGTGAAGGTATGCCCATTCACGCATGTCTCCATACAGAAGACGCTCTAGCTGAGAATCGAACAGGACAACGTCTTACTGTGAGGTGACAACGCTACCGCAGCACCACCACCGCAGCCAGATGTTTGCTAGTAATTATGAAAATAAGCAGTATTTCCAGATGTAATTAATACTTTAAAAACAAGGGACTTACAAACTATTGCATGGCATCAGGTGAAACTGTAGATGTTGTTAAAGAAAACAGTCAGTCATTTTGCACTATGTATTATTTCATTTGCTAATTATATAATTAAGCATATGTTTTCATATTTCTGTAAATATCTCAGTAAACATGCACTCAGACATGTATTTCTCACCATATTAAAGCTTATGTCTGGCTATCAAAACTGTTCTAACAATGTATGTCTAGGCTGTACAGTTTTCATGATATGACAATTTGTAACAGCTTGGATGAAAATATAATTCTGGGTTTGTGTGCATTATAATATGTTATATTTAGGGAAAGACTATGAATGCACTGCCTATCATTGCTCAGAATAATACTTCTTGATAACACTGCTATTTATCTGGTTTTAACAGCTTGCATTTTTCACAGAATATTTACATTTTATATGTTATGCTTTTTAAGTTGATTTTTCTAAAAATACTTTGGAATACAAAGATGTTTATAGGCTGCTAGAGGTGTGACATTCCACATCACAGAGACATAGATGTGGAGAAAGTTCTTAAAATTCACTTTTAAATCACATAATTGGTTGTGACAGACAGACGAATAATAATTCTCTGAACCACACACACAGGAGCTATATCACAATGTTCTAACAATAAACTGTATTTACTAACAAAGTGCCAGCAATAGCACAGAGGGGGTGGCACAGTGGATAGCATTGTTGCCTCATAGCAAGAGGTTCTCTGGTTTAATTCTTGGCTAGGGTGCCTCCTGTGCAGAGTTTCCATGTCTAACCCTGTTTATGTTTGTTTCCAGTTTCCTCCCACATTCCAAAGACATGCAATAGTTGTACTGGACACTCTAAACTGATCGTAGATGAGTGTGTGGTGTGAAAGAACAGCCACAGCAGGGCTAACCTTGGCTCTAGCTGATTGTCACTGTAGAAGTGACACCACAAAAACAAAAATGGGAAAAGGGATTGTAGAGAGATGGATGAAAGTGCCAGCCTAACTTCAAAAAAAAAAAAAGGCTAGAATGTGAGCCAGCTGTTGTGTGAACTGAATGTAAAATGTAACCTGGCCATTGAAACAGCCAGTCACAGCCCACATTTTTCAGAGAAGTCTCTGGCTAGTAAGAACAAAAGTAAAGAAAAAAATGCATATATCTATATCTATATCTATATAGATATAGATATATATTGTAAAGGATAGTCTAATAAAACAGTGTTTATCATCAAAATGTACTCCTTAAGCTGTGTAGAAATTTATGATCTCTCATGTTTTGATTCTGATATTATAATCAATATTACACACTTAAAACATTGATTCTCTCATAAGCTTTGTAATATTATCCATATTATCCATATTTTTATGGTATACACCACAATGGTTTATTATGCAATAAAATTATTAAGTTACAATGATGATATTCTGCTTTGTCTCCTGGGTTGTACCGTGTTGAAAAAGGACAAATTGGGAGAACGTGTGCACTATAATTCATGGCGCAAACCTGAGACATGAATTTGTTCTATAACAAAAACAATCAAATTGCAGTTTTTGTTATACTGCTTTATTTTCATAACTTTGAGTTGCACAGTCATGTTTTCCACTGTGGCCTGGCTGGAGTTTACAACTGAACAATACTACTAAAGGGTTACCACCTGTTCCCTCTTTGCACAGGACAGTTCCTATTTAGGCAGTTATGCCCTATGAAAATATATGAAAAATGACAAATGTCCTGAGATTTTTGGACAAAAAGTATTGATTATATTTCTTTTAATAATTGCACAAACCAAATACTTTGCATCTGTAACTCTTACATTTTATATAAAACAATATAAGCAACTGAAATTCTATGCAAATGTACTTTTATTTTGGAAAAAAATTAAATGCATTCATTTGCACTAGTTGTGGGTATGGTTTACCTACAAAAATCTCATATTTCCTATAAAAACCCTGCCATTTTGCTCAGTATACCACATTACTACATTTCAGTTTAAGAAATAATTGTACCTTTCTAATGGGCAAAGTGGCATTTTATAGCCATATGAATAAAGGTTGGCTATTGTCCATTTTTATGCAGAGATAATGTGCTAGAGACCCAGGTTGTGATTCATAGAGGGATTCTGCAATACGCAAGGAAATATAATGCTGGCAGCTGGAATGAACTGGGTGTGAGCAGTGCAAAGGCACAGGTAGAGTGAAGCTCAGTGGTTGAAAGTGTGTGATATGCAACGTGGGCAATGAGTTCATAATGACATGTCAGTGATAATCTGCAGCATTTGGGGGTGCTTCATGCTGCTGCACTACATGGCCCTGCAAAAGCAGGCAGTGTAGCCAGACAACATGATGCCAGGACATGCTATGATAAAGCAACAGTAGAATCAGGAGGTGATGCAGGGGAAGAGAATGAAGGTGTGGAGCACAACAAAGGCTCTGATGAGGTCAGCACATTGCAGCAAAGATAAATTAATGGCATCTGGTCCAGCTTTTGGCTATGATAAAAGCAGGACAGAATAATGTGATTCTTGCTGTAACAGGCTGTACAGAGAGGGAGTGCATGGTCTGGATCCACTGTGCACCAGACATCAACAAACCCACATAGAATAGATGAGAAGAGCACTTTTGGCTACCACCATAAAGTGAAACAATACTAATTTCATGAACTTTAATTGTACTTTGACTTAGAAATTGGGTCCATTCCTGTTATGGTATTAGAAACCCAAAAGACTTGGAGAAATTAAAAAGTGAGCAGGACACAATTGTCATCACTTGTGCAGGTGGGGGACACAGTGACAGTAAACTAAAACAATACAATGTGGGGGGGGGTAGGGTCATGAGAGGTGAATGCAGCAGCCTTATTGAATGGATCATATCCTTTGGTGATGGAGTTGGAGTGCAAAGATATGACAACTGTCAGAGTGTACCATGCTGGCTAGACATGTCAGAACTTGATCCATTGGTAGTCATAATTTGTTGCATGTATAAACCTATGGAGGCAACATTTGCCACTACTGACCTTAGCTGCACTATTAAATCATTGTGCTGGTAGTTCAGGTTCTGAACAGCTTTTTCATGTCCTGACACATGCCACAAAGCACACTTATCAGTTACGTAGTGGTGTATGCAGCATCTGTTTGCACATGGATTGCTGAGCTGCACATCTGCTGGTTGATTCCAAGTGCCCCCCCCACACACAAATCAGAAACAGTACAGAAGGCATGGTTCAAAGGTTCATAGAAGGTTACTAGGCTAACGGCCCTAGAGCACTTACAAACCCAGCCATATTTATCCTGAATTTGCCACAGTTGTCAGTGGTTAGGTGTTGGCACTTGATTCCCTTGAACTTCCTAGCTATAGAGGGAATACCCATGTCATACAGATATGAGATGCTGCCTTTGCTGAGGACACCAGAGGACCCCATGTAGGCCACTGAAGTACAGGTAGTATGCTAAGGCTTTTCACTCAGAAGTGACCTTCATAGGGACTATGTAATTGTGAATGTAGGTATATCTTTCCCCTAACATGTCATACACTTAGCCACTATGTTATCAGGCTTGCTACATGTAAGTTGCCATTCTCATCAATCCCAGCAGCCATTTCAGCATTTAACATGTGTTGTCCCACCATGGTGAACTCTCTGACAGTTGAATTTTTGAATGAAAGAAAATGGGACACCACTCTGAGCTCACAAACATGGTTCTACTATCTTCCTGTGACATGCATAATGAGGCTGCATGAAAAACAGTGCTATGTAATGCTTTGCAACACATTCCTTCTTGGGCAAAGCACTGAACTTGCATCATCAGCAAAAATACCCATTACCACCACTGTTTGTGCCACATCTGAAGGGGAGCATCAATATGTGTCTCACCCTTGCATATGTCTCGGTTACACAAACAACAACAAACTGACCCTCCCCTCACTTACAAACACACTGCATGCCTTACAGGGTTTTGACAGCTACATTAACACCTATTTCAATTTCACTCTTTAAAGCTTCACATCAACCCATGCACAGCAATTATAATAAATTCCATTTATATATCTGAAAGTGATCCTATGCAAGATGGTGACAGCATTGTTAATGAATTAACATGGGCCACTTAGCAATGTGGGACTGTTAGTCAAGCCACATAGCCCTGATGTCTGTGAATTGCTGACTCTGCACACTTGCTACCCATACATGGCCACATGAGTCACACATGTAATGTTTATCGCAAGATTTGTGACTTCTAGTGCCATATGATGTGACCAGAGGATGCATGTAACACTATGGTTCAGCACTACATTGTGCAATGCATGATTCAGAAACATACTTCCATGTGCATGAGTCTTCTCAAGTAGACAAACTGAGTGCTGCAAAGGCTGCTTCATTTCATGTGAACTCATTGGCCCTTGCATGGTCTGTCAAGTAGAGAAGGGTTTTCCTGCACACTGATGCCAATAAGTGCCTGGTGGGGTGGTGTGATGACCCCTTTAAAAAGGCAATGCCTGGCATTGTTGCTGCTTTCATTTGCACAAGGACTTAGTGCAAACCGCATTATAATAACCTGAAGTGGAAGTGGTGTCAACTTACCGTGCTCCACTAGTGGGAAACAGAAGTTCAGACGATAAGTAAGAGATGTGGTATATAATTTTTGTTGTTGTTATTGTTTTGTTTGGTCATTTCTCTCCCACTGTGTTATATATCGTCTACCTGTGCTTAACAATACTCTTAACAGGTTTTTTAGCTGATAAGAAGAATTGGTTAAATATGTTTGGCTGCCTGTCTGGGTTGTGAGGTGTGAATATGTTGCATGGTCTTCTAGTGTACAGCTGCAATGGTGCTTATATCATATGTATGATTAATAATTTAATTCAGAATCTGTGTCCCATATTCAGGGCCAGTTGAGGCTGAAGAGGTGGTTTGGCTGCACTGACATCAGTCTCTGCCAGCTGTGGTGGCTGCTGCTGACATAATGGTGCCTTCCATGTCTGCCTTAGTGTAGATAACATGGAGGGTTCCCTGGTACCTTCTGTTTCTGTCCCTCAGAAGGGGGGGGGGTTGAAGACTCTTCTTCTGAAGGCAGATATGGGGTGTCACCTATGGTAACATGGAAGCAGGTGTGGAGGCTGATGGTTGTGCTTGGGTACACAGAAAGCTAGACATCTGCATCAGAAGTACAGAACATATTCTGGAGTTAATTGTTAATTGTAAAGTGGACCACAACCATCAGAAGCAAATGGTTCATGACATCAGCCAGCCATGTGTATGATTCCTAGGTATGCTGAATTCTGGTTTTGCTTCAGTCATGCCAGGACCCCTCCCTATCCCATTCCTCCTATGCCATTGCCCATATGTTACTGATAATCCATCCCTCTCCATCACCAGTTATTTATCCTCTATGTGTATGTGTTTTTCCACTGGCTACCTCATTTTTGCATATACACAATCCCTGTTTGCCTGTGTTTGTCTTCCTGTTTGTCTGTCTGTCTACCTCTACCTATTACCTGCCCTTCTTCCTCTATCCCACTCCAAACCCATCCTTCATTACCTTTCTCGTCTAGCCTTCTCCTTTAATGAAGAGACAGGGGGATGCAGGCTAACAAAAATATTGCTTATCCTCATGTTTTTCTCTCTGATTGCTCTTTGCTATCCATGCATTTTCCTCCCCACTGACACTCACATTGCTTTTTCTGTTGTGTATTGCACTGCGCTGCTGCTGTATTACCTCTCACTTTGTGCCATCAACTAAGTTAATCACCACAGCTTTGCATGTAGCTTCTTTAACTACTAAAGGAACAGTGGGACAGCTTTCTTATGATGTTATCCATGTTTTCTGTTCACAATGCAGTATCTCTGCTCCCCCGGTGTGCTGCTATATCTCTTCACTGTCTGTTACCTCTGTCCATCTCTTTTATTATGTTCCCTTTCACACGATATGCTGGCACTACTTCTTTTGTGTTACATCCCTAATTAGCTTACAGACGCCTCATGCAGCAAGCGATGAAAAATACACTGAGGCTGTTCAGACATGCTGGAGACCTCTATGAATCAAAGATTCAGTTATGAAAACGTTAGGTGCTGTGGTAACTACTGACACTTCTTAAAATGTCTCATCTCTGACACTGACGCAAGCATCTATGAAACTTCAATTTCACCACTTGGCATAACAGACTCTTTGAAGTGTCTAGCTTATTTGTAGCAGTAGACCTTCATTGTCACTAGCTATCCTTGGTGTAACTGGACTCACTTCTTCTGGCACGTAAGAGTCAACATCAACAGTCACTTAAATCCACACCTGGTCTTCACATGTCTTCTGTTCTTTTACTTGCATAACACTAGTCATGGTTCCATGTTGTTCATTGTTATGCATTGGCCATATCCTAATAGACACACAATGGATTATACTCCCAAACTGAGGACTTAGATATGATCTTCAGATTTGAGGTAATCAAAATGGAAATAGATTTATAATTGAATAGTATGGAATGAAGGTGTAGTCAAGTTCAAAGCACCAACTTGGGCTTTTGATAAGGTCTCACTATTTTGAAATGAAAGCATTCAATCCATTAAAGTTGTTTTAAAGTTTATGCATGGGTGGTTGCATTATTTGAGAATTGTACAGTTTCTTGGTATTATTTTACCAACTTGGGCTTATCATTGTATGCTTACTGAGCACAATGTCCAACCAGTCTTGTCAATTATGAAAGTCAGAGCAAAAAACAAAATAAAACAAACAAAAAAATGGCATTGTTTTTGTAAGGGGCTTCTGCACTCCCAGCATCCTCTGATGTCAGGGATGTGCCCATACCCCCAGTCTCTAAAAATATTACATCCAAGGTCATACAAATGTAGAGAAAATTATGTTAAATTATTCCCCTTTTCTAGAAGTTGGTGTGGCCTTGGAGACAGCATACTTAAAGACAAGTGTATGAGCAGAAGAGGCCTATTGTGAGGTACAGTGAATCAGCCTCCCTGCAAAAAACATTAGTAGCACATTGACCATCCCTTAATTATACTGGGACAGTATAATTTCCTGCTGTAGACCATACACTGTATAATACTGCTAGATAGGGTCAAGTAGGTCTGTAACGGGGGGTAATTGCTGTTTTCAGCAGACTGGCAGTGACAATCTTAGAATGCCAGAAAGAGGCAGAAAGTTGAGAGTCTATAAGCCAGTCATGCATCAATTAGGCCATCAAGGGATGAGGTTTTGTAGGAGCAAAATGGCAACTTTTAGGGACCTAGACTATTACAGCAGCTAATATCTGTATTGCTTGGACAGTCTCTTATCTGGTAATGGGGTGCTTCTTCGGCCATAAAGCTGTTCTGGCAATATGATGAGGTATTTACACTATTTACATCCTAAACTGGAAACAGAGTGGTTATATCATATGTAGAGCACACATTATAATATACAGCCTGAAAAATGCTTGCTCATTTAATTACTGGTATGGATGAACCTCTCCAAAGGGGTTAGTCTTTTTTAGTCTGTAGCCTAGTAATGTTCTTTATTACTGTACTGATGTCCACTATCTCTTAATTATTTACATCACATGAAATGAACTTTAATAGTCTGTAAAATAAGTTGTTGGTCTGGTAACATAATACCTTTATAGCATAAGTGAACTCTGTCTGCTGAAGACGGTCATGGTGTTACACTTGTGCAGTATCCTTTATACTGTGGTCTGTGGCAGGTGTGCAGTACCCTTTATACTGTGGTCTGTGGCAGGTGTGCAGTACCCTTTATACTGTGATCTGTGACAGGTGTGCAGTATCCTTTATACTGTGGTCTGTGGCAGGTGTGCAGTATCCTTTATACTGTGGTCTGTGGCAGGTGTGCAGTACCCTTTATACTGTGGTCTGTGGCAGGTGTGCAGTACCCTTTATACTGTGGTCTGTGGCAGGTGTGTAGTACCCTTTATACTGTGGTTTGTGGCAGGTGTGCAGTATCCTTTACACTGTGGTCTGTGGGAGGTGTGCAGTATCCTTTATACTGTGGTCTGTGGCAAACTGGATGATGTTGCCGGCGACTTGTACTCTGGAATAGTCTTAATGAGTTTGTGAAGCTGTCTGGGAATGGAAGATGATCTTCCACAGGCCAGCTCTCTTTTCTTAGAGGGTTGGTGTGAGGTGGGACTTGCTATGGCACTGACACCTACTGGAGGCTGAGGCATAGGTGTGACAGAATGGGAAAAGAACAAGATACTGCAGATCCTACTGTGGTGCCATTGCACATACAGGCCAGATTGGGTATTGGAGGAAAAAGTGCCACATTGGGTCCAGAAGGAAGACTTTTGGAGGAGCTTATCTATCAATGACCTTTTCAACAGATTTCCAGGCAACTGACAGACATCATTATGCTTCAAGAGGTGGAAATGAAGGAAGAAGAGATGCAGAAATTGGGAAGATGATGGATGGTGGGGAGGGTATTTGGAACACGGAGTGAATGGAGACAGAGATAAACTGGTGTAGTCAAACTAGCAATGAGAACTTGGAAGGGGGAAATGAAATTCAGAAGCAGACATACAGACAACAAGTGGGTTGGAGTAGGTCCCTGTTTTGAGGGGGTGGGGATAATTTTGACTTAAAACCTGTTTATGAAATATGGAACCCCCATGATTGTGAGTTGATGGGGGAGACCTTTAATGTATATAGATGAAGAATGGGGGGCTTAAATCTGTGGAAGAGAGTGCACCCTACAACCAGGTAATCTACTGTTTCCAGGGAACAATACAGATGAGGGCAGGATGCTGGATACAATTTTGGAGAGAAGAATCCTATTAAGAGACTCCTGGGACTGCTGTACAGATGAATGGTGACTCTCAGATCATCTGTGTGGTCCTTAATATAAGGCTAGATAACAGAGAAGTTGATGGAGTGCATTACAGATGAATAGTGACTATCATATCATATATGTGTTTAACTTAATATAAGGCTAAATAACAGAAAACCTGATACCTGGGAATAGAAATGGAAGGAGTTGTTAAAATAATAGTTTAAAAAAATTAGTAGTCTTAGCTGAGGACGTAATCAGGGACAACTTGTTTTATGAAGTCATATCCAAAGGTGGGACATAATACAGGTTGTCCAGAGAGGTAGTACCAGTGAGTCTAAACACGTTACATAATCTGGCAGTGATCCCTGAGCTTACAAGGTTAACAAATAAATAAAATACAAATTAGAAAGTGTGGGTTCCAGAATTAGTGGACTAAAAGTACAAGGCTATGGAGGCAATGGTGGACCCTTCAACATAGGAAAGGGAACATGAGCAGACAGATACAGAAATGAAAATCAAGACTATGGAAAGGGATCCAGAGTGGTAGAGAGGGACCTGTTATCGAGACATCATGTTGTAGCTGAATGGGAAAAGACAGGAAATAGTCACTGAAAAACTAAATGACAGGAAGCAGGAAGGCCTTTTACAAGAGTTGAGAGACAACAAAGCAAAGCCTATATAAATTATACAACAAGGACCTGTTAAGAGTTATAGAAGATTACTACAGAGAACTTTAGAAATCTAAAAAGGTTATAACCCATGGACATTGTTGAAATCCAGGAAGCAAGCGAACTGGAAGGGCACTAAATTGAGCAACAGAGACAAGAAGGATATGGAAAAAGAAAATAAGTCTGAAGGAAATATTGCAAGCTATTATAGGACTGAAGAAAAGGCCTTGAGTTGCATTTACTATTTAATTTAGTAAGGTAAAGGAGGAGAACTTATCTACTTTGCATTATATGTCAGAGGTAGTAACACTGCACAATGAGGACCGTGGTAAAGTGGATCCTGGAAATTATAGACAAACTGCCCCATAAATGTTGATGTAAACATTGGAGCCATTGTTCTTGCTAACAGATTATGGCACCAGACTTGGTATGACTAGACAACAATAAACGTTTATATCAGTTAGACTCATGAGAAGAGTTAATGGATAATCAAGCTCTTTCTGAAAGAAGCCCAGCCTCAGAAACTAGAAGATGTAGGATTTTTTTTTACATCCATAAAAAAAGTCTTATTCAGTGGAAATGGATCTTCTATTCATGGGATTAAGGGAAGTTGGGGGTAAAACCTTACTAAATGGTGAGGCTGCTCTAGTCAACTCACTCCATAAGAGCAATGTTTAAAGAAGCTCTCTATAACCAATTAAAGTCGATGGAGTAATGAGTCACAGAAATCTATTATTCCAATATTTGTTTGTTTTTGTATACCTTGCTATGTTTGTAGCATTTGTCCATGTTAATACTAGGTCAGAGGGTCGGCAGTGTACTGTAGCAAGGTGTGGCATCTTAAGCCATTTGTGGACAACTGTTTCATTACTGGCAACATGATATGTACTATTTACCAGGCTTGTGGAAGAGTTAAAACGTTTAGTAAGCAACTGGGACTTGAGTGCAATTCAAACAAGATGGCACAGCAGATAGTGGGAAGGCCAAGAGCTTTTGGGGTAAAGAAATAAAGAAAGAGATAAGGAAGAAATGAGGGCTATGGATCATTCGATTTAAACTATTGTTCTGTAGTTGCCTGAGCAAGCATTTTATTGGGCTTTTAAAGATGGGATGGGGAGCCAACATAAAGGCCACTTGGTGTGGACAAACAAAGCATATTTAAGAAAAGGCAGGAAAAAATGGATAGGACAGCAGACATGAAAATGACACTTCTTGCTGGGTTTAAAGGGGACATGAAAGGGAATCTTAAATATTGAGGAGAAACATAGAGCAAAAGGATGATGACTATGTTTGGCCAAACTAATATATAAAGGTAGGTGGGAAGGAAGTTTCCAGGGTAGACTGTAGAAAGAAGTGGGGGAGAAAGTGTCTAATTTTGCAGTAGGAAAATTTAACAAGATGTACAAATGAAGATGGAAAATGAGTTTAAGGATGGCTTTACTTTCTCTAGTAGTTGTACTCTCCCAGTAGGGACTGACCAAAATGTAGGCAAACTGAATATGTCATTCAAGGGTTATTGAGGGAAGAAGGGTTGGGTATACCAGAGAGTTTAGTACCTCTGCACGGGACATTCACCATGCTGTAATGGCACGGGGAAGTCGCCATGCTCTAATGGCACAGGGCAGTCACCATGCTCTAATGGAAAAGATAGTAAAGAGGAGTTTGTAGGATGATCTACAAAAGATTGCTAAAAGGAATATCTGATAAAACCAGAGAATTCCTGAGGAAGAAATGAAATGCAGAGAAACTGATCCATTTGGTAGGGTCTGTGTGGTGATGTACCTACTTAAGTTACATCTCTAAATCTCTTCCAATCATGTGGCATAAAAAATGAGGTACTGCACAGATGGTTCCACACTGCAGCACAGACAGTGAGGTTGAGGTATGTGGGACATGGGCAATGTTGAAAATCTGGAAAAGAACAAGTGGGCTTTATCTGTACATATTGGGAGCAGTCAGTTGTCAATAATTTGTGGGGCAGCAGTTTAAACAATGTGAAAATGTGCTTTATGAAATCCAGAGGGACTGGAAATTTGTTCTACTTGGTGATCAGTGGTAGCCCAAGGAGTGGGAGGAGGAAGAAATGAGGAAAATAATTCAGCTCTGGAGATGGGTTAAGAGTATTAACATGGATCTGGAAAGGAAATGAGTTATATGTCTTACATCCTTATGGAAACAAATCTCAAGCATTTCAGTAAAGTAATGACACATCAATTAACTACTTCAGCCAGCAACAACACACACCTTATATACTGCTGATATTCTAAAAGAAGCTTTCATTCTCTATATTCTTTCCTGTTTTTTTTTTTATCAACACTCCCATGCATGTGATTTTGTACAGTTTGTTTAATTTTATACCACCTAACTCTCCACATTAAAAAATAGACATATAAATAAAGTGAGGTATAGAGGCTTACCACAGAAACATGGAAATTATAACAGTAAGAGCTGAAAAAGAAAAACTGACATTGTGGAGGCAATTAATCTGCTTAATGCATTTTGCCAATAATAAGGTATCAACAGCAGGCATAGAGATAACTGAGGACATGACTTCCTCATATTACAGTTCTGTGGTGTAAGAGTCACCTGAGAACAGTAACAAGAGAAACAGAAATCTTGATATTTATTTTGAAAATTGTTAAGCTGACTCAGTAAAGTGACATGTTTTAAAATGCTTTTTCTGCAATTTTAAAGCTTTAAATTGATAATAGATACAAATGCATAACCATGTCCCTTGATGTCTTAACATAAAAACAAGTCACTGTTTAATACACTTGTTTTAAGTATTAGCTGAGGACTTCATGCACATAGTGTCTCCTCCTCCTTCCTTCATCATCTGGCACTATATCCTTCTTCATTCCCATCAACTTCCAGTCTCAACTTGTAGACTTTCTTGAACTCACTCCATATTTTAATCATGATTTCAGTATGCATTTTTCTTTTATATCTTAATATTCCATCCTGTCATGTTTTATTCTTGTTTAAGGATGGGATCCTTTCTTCCTTTGCAATGGGACCTTTGATACAGCTACCCAAAGGAAGCACCTATTTCCTCATTCTTTAATTCCTGCCCTTGGGAACCCTGGATACCCACACAGAAGACAACAAATTTCTAGTCACTGAATGCATCAAAGCCATAGATTTTATTCCATTCATTCGGAATCTCCATCACAAACTCCTTATATCCACTTATTTTCAAAACATATGTAACATACCCACCTCTTATTTTTTACATCTCCAGCATTTATTCCATACCAGTTTTCCATATTTTGATCTACAAAGAGACTGTGTACCACCTATGTGCCAGTTTCAACATTTGATCCTAAATTTTTACTTTTGATTTGACTTAATCTTCTCCAAAGTATCTTTCCCTTTATAAGTGGTCCAAAACAATTACAACAATTAGCAACTGTAATCCAAAACATATAAAATCAGTGTGCATCTACAGAAACTACATGCTTGTATATCATCATCATCATCATCATCATCACGATCATCCCCCTTTTATCATTTTTCTACATGGGGTTGGGGTATCATGTAAACTGCTGCCATGTCTCTTGACTCAATGCCACTCTTCTACCTTCTTTGACAGTCATGCCTGACCATCACAGATCTTTTCCTCACACAATTCATCCACCTCTGTGCTGCATGCCCTCATTTCCTCTTGCCTTTTTCCTGTCTTCTCCAAATCTTCTTCACCAGATTATCTTCTAATTTTCTGCACATGTGCCCAAACCACTGTAATCTGTTCTCTTTGGCCTTCTCTGCAATTGGAGCTACTTGGGCTTCTACTGTGATTTCTTCATGTTTTCTTCTGTCCCAGAGTGTGCATCATACCATCCATCTTAGGCACTTCATCTCCGTCTGAATAGCAGAAGGCTCAGATCTGAACCCTGATGCACACCCACTTCCACTGGTAACCCCTCTCTGAGTCAAAACACTGTTCATATTTGTGTCATTGGGTCTTTGTACATAGCCTGCACTAATTCTTACAGTGTTTCTTGGACTTCAAACCAATGCAGGACTGCTCAAATCAGCTTTCTTGGGACTTTGTCATATAGTTTCTCCAAGTCTAGGAATGCCTAGTTGGACTATTTCTTAATCTCTAGCTTCTGTTCTGTTTTGCTGTATACATGTCAGTTGTGCTACATCCTAATCTACAACTGAACTGTTCATTTCCAATTTTACTTTGTACTACTCTGTGTATTTGTTTTTCATTACCCTCTGCAGCACTTTCATGCAGTGTGACAGGAATATGATACCTCAGTACTCCCCACAGATGTGAATGTCCCCTTTGTCCATATACACTGGTACTGTCATCTGGGAAATGCCTTTCTCTCCACACTGCTATGAGTACAATCAGTAGCCATTTCTCCCTGACTCACCCAACGTCTTGATCATATCTGCCATGACCTCATCTGAGTCTGCTTCTTTCCCTGAAATCATTTTCCTTAGTGCTGTTCTTACTTCTTTTAGGGTGGGCTCCTTCTCTTCTTTCATTGTAGGCTGTGTCTGGGGCAGTACGGCTTCTGCGAGGTTTTCTTCATTCAGATGCTGATGGAAGTACTTCTTCCATCTGACTTTGATGTCATGTGAACTGGTGAACAGGCTGCTGCTTCCATCCCTCATGAAAGGTATCTGATGACTGTCTTCTTTATTTTTCTGTCTTTCCCTTGTAACCTGTTATAGTTTCTTTGTGCCATCTACTGAATCACTTCCAAGAAGCTGGCAGAGTACCTCTGTTCCTTGTTCTTCTCTATTGCAACTGCTCTCTTAGCCTGTTACAAGCTAATACACAGACATACAGAAAATGTTATCCTTTATATTATCTAAGAAATCTATGAAATAAAGATATGCCATCCAACATTTGTTCTAGGGCAAAGTGTTCAGTTGAGTATATGAGCATCTTTTCATTTTATAACACATGGGACTTGCTTACTAAGTCTTTATAGATTTGCTTCCAATGTTGGAAGATAAATTCAATTAATCAACATTTCAAATCCAAAAGTAAATTGTCATACATAGTTATGTATGCTGTGTATAAAGACAGAGTAAAGTGCAACATCTTCAATATCAGGAAGATGTGGGTAGTAAACTGTATACCGTTAAAAATCTTGAGCCATAAAGGTTGCATGTATGGATATGATCAGACAAGATGATGGTAACTGACAGCCTCTGATAGACATCAGCCGCATTTATTCCTTCAGCTAACTACACACTTCACCAATTGTAGAAAACGAAAAAGGAACGGACTCCTTGCACCAGCAATCAACCAGATAATAAAATCTGAACGCAAATTTATTGTTTTAACAAGCGTTTTCGCCACCAAAACAATGTGGCTTCTTCAGAGAAAAGTATAAAATAGACAATAATATCAAAGCACGCTCAGTATAAATAGCAGATTAAGAGGAAATGACATCACATTAATTAAAGAACATTTTTCTCTGCATTTTACAGTGAGTTAAAGTACATAAATCTATACTTAAAAACTGTATAAACCGAAGTTATAACAGTTAAATGGTTTATATAACCATAAAAATGAAAAAAATAAAAAACTGTTATACTGTTTTGACAAGGAAAAAACGAATTCCATGTCATTTGTTAACAAGTGGTCCATTCTTTAATCAAGGATGTAGTGAAGTGAAAATCAACTAAAAACAAGGCAGAAATGCCATATATAAATCATATTGTATAGAAAAATACAGAAATTTATCATATATGCAGTCAACACTAACAAAACCATAAAATAACATTGTTAAATAAGTGGTATTGAATAACCAATTATTAATATATCCAAAATAAATTTCAATAAGTAAGTTTCAAGAAATTAATTTCAAGTGATTGTTGTTAACCCCAACTATGTACAAACAAGCAAATAAAATGCTGTCTGTACAATTAATAACACTACCTTAAATAACTTCTAAGTCTCAAAACTGCAGAGATGTTACAGTTTTCGTTGAGGCCTGGATAACAAAAGGCATCAGTTCTCAACTGCCACTCCAACTCGCGGGTTTCCAAAAGCAATGGAATAGGGCCCCCACGAATGTTAGTTGTTACTTGGTCAATGACCATAAATGAAAAGCAATGGCCTGGGAAGTTGTCCACATGCTTAGCTAAAGCATTGGTGTCAATTTTTTTCTTTATAGCATACATATGTTCGTAGACGCGATCACGCAGTCTACGATCGGTCTTACCTATGTAAAAGGAGGGGCAGCACTCACAGAAGGCCACGTGCACTATAGATTTACTCTCGCAATCAAGTGGAAATTTTATAGTGAACTTCCTATCCCTTATTCTATAAGTCTGACCCGTCCTAACTTTATGGCACCAATTGCAAAATCCACATGTGGACATACCAATCCGTTTATTGAACTCTTTACTATGAAAGTCCCTTTGCAAAAGTTCTTTAAGATTGTTGTTCCTTTTGAAGGTAAAATTAGGTGATAGACCTAATTTTTCTATTAAAGCAGGGCTACTCAAAATGAATTGCCAGTTCTTCCGTATTATAGCCATAATAGCTCTAGAACTAAAACTGTAAGTAATGACGTAACTCAGAGAAAAGTCACGTCCATTACTAGGACTGGTGTTACCAAGTTGTAAGTCAATTATACTACTAGGTGATGCTGGCGTAACAGACACCAAGGGGTCCAATCTAGATTGAATTTTGTGTAGAATAGGTTTAAAGAACCCACTCAACCTCTTTTTAAGGACCTCGGAAGTAAGCTCTTCTATCAAATGTCTCGGGTAGCCTCTATTAAGAAACATATTACCGAGCTGTTCACATTCACTCTGAAAATCGGCCAACGTACTGCACATTCTCCCTGCTCTGACCAGCTGACCCTTCACAATAGCTCTCTTTTGTTTAAGGGGATGCTGGCTTGAGAAGTGCAGGAAAGAATTGCAATACATGGGCTTTCTGAACACATTTGAGGCATAGGCGTTCATGCCAACCTCCTTCTGAAGTCTCACATCCAGGTAGTCAATATCTGTTACCGAAAACCTGAATGTGAATCTTAGAAATTCCGTTGTACTATTTAATGAGTCAACGAAGTTGCTAGCTTCAGTGTAACTGCCCGGAAACAAGATAAAAATATCATCGAGGTATCTCGTATAAAATATAACAGGGGCCATCATGTCCGGAAAGGAAAAGAGAAATTTCCTTTCCCAGTACCCCATAAAGAAGTTAGCCACCGATGCTCCGCAAGGTGAGCCCATGGCTACACCTTTTTTCTGCAAAAAGAATTTCTTATCAAACAAGAAGTAGTTACATGACAAAACAACATCCAAGATCTCAGTAACAAGGTCAACTTCCGTTTTGGAAGCTCCAAAATCTCCAAGTAAAAGAGCTAACCATTCCAAGGCTTCCTGGTGTGGAATGGAAGTATATAAGTCAACCACGTCGATGGTGAGAAAATTATTCTCACCATCGAACGGCAAACAATTAATACTTTCCAAGAAAGACCAAGAATCCTTACAAACTCTAGGAAGATGTTTCAAGTACTTTGAAAGAATCTTATCAACTAACTTGGCACTTGGATACGTCATCGAACATCTTCCGTCAACTAAGGCCCTCATAGGTGGATTGTTAACATCCTTGTGGACCTTAGGGATGCCAAACATAACAGGAAGTTTAGGCAAAGTTATATCTATATAGTTGTAAGTATCAAGGTCTATTTTTCCACCCAGGAATAAGTCACGGAAGAGACCTCTCATCATGTTGTGAGATCGATTTATTTCATTAATAGAGGCTTCAGTGTAAGCCGACGTCTCTAAAACAGAAGACATTTTCTCTGTATACATGGAGTTGTCAAATATGACCAAACCACCACCCTTATCAGGTTTAATTAACCTGACAGGATGACGGCAAAGGTCATCAAGGAGTAGTGCCTGTTCTTTTGTGATATTATATCGTAAAGCTCCAACATTATTACGGCACTCCTCAGAAGCATGTCTGAAGTCCACCTCGCAAACCCTCTCAAATAACTGAAGAGACGGGTGAAGAGGTGGATTAAAAACACTAGGCAACTTCAAGGACTCCTGGATTGTATCCATACTATTGTTGAAAAGTAACTTCAAATTAAGCTTACGAACAAAACACTTTAACTCAAGAATCTCTTTTGGTATGTCACCAATTCTACTAGGGACAAATGTGTAACCAAGAGCGAGCAGTTCTACTAGTTCATCTCGCAAATGTAACTCTGTGAAATTATAGATTTTGAAGTCATGCTTTTGATTAAAAATGATTCTAGGGACAACATGTTCTTGATAAGATCTAGTAGCGTTTACTGGAATGTCAACGCTAGTAACATCTGAATCATTGGTAACATCTGAATCATTATATTCAAAAGAAGCGTCCCTAGCATTAGTAAGACTGTCAGTTGACAATTCTAATTCACCCTCTTGTTCGATTGTCGGCGGTACTTCTGTTTGCCTAAAAAATTGTTATTGTAACTGTTTTTGTTGGTTGAAGTATTTCTATTACCTAAGTTGTTTTTGTTACCTGGGTTGTTCTTTTTAAACCCTTTAATTCTATCACTACGTCTAGGTCCCACTTCCTCCTCCACAAAATTGGCCTCATCTACAAAAGTGTCATTTAATTCAGTATTCACTATTGGACCCGATTGAACTTGATTAGTACTAGTGTTAGATTTCGTGGAGTCAGAATGTTGAAGTCTGGGATATGCAGTGTTATCATGATAGGCCTGTCTATCCCTCACGAGTTTCTTACTCTTATTTAGTTTTAACTTCACCAATAATGAGTCAATACTTGTCAAGGTACGATCATAATCAAATTTGTACCTTGTAAAATTCAAGTCTGCCCTCATTTCCTTATCCAAAACATCAATTTCATTTAATAATACACAAACATATTGGCTGTAATGTTTAACAATTAATTCCATCAGCAGGACACCCTGTTGTTGGAATAAATCTTGTAATTCACTGTAAAAACAAGCATCATTAAGTAACCCAGACGGTGAAAAGTTACTCCGTAAGCCCTTAGGAACAAGTCTCTCTTGAATGCATTGTTTAAAATAACCAATCTCCAGCTGGAGCTTTTTTAACCTAAGGATTTTATTGTCAAAGGTTTTTAACTTGTCTGCTAAAAGTTCATTAGTAAGGTCGTGCCTTTGAGGACCCACTGTACCAGTGTTCTTCTGTGAAAACTGGAATATATCAATGTTATTCATCCATTCCGATAGAACGAATGGACCACTTGAATTAAAAACTTGCCCACTGTTAGGCCGAGTAATATCAACAGAACGGGCCTGTTGGTTGTAGCTAGTGTGCGAAACATGCGATCCTGACTGAGCAGCAACATCACTAAAAGGACGCCCATCACGGTTGGACGTACCCAACCTAACAGAAGAAACAGCACCATGAGTAAGTTCAGTACCTTGAATGGCTTCCAAGCCAGTGCTTCCTATATTGAAAGGAGCGAGGAGTTGGGCTGCTGGGACCGTAAAATCTTGTCCATTTGTAAAGCCAAGAGGTTGAGCAGCAGGAACGGAAAGTCCGGAACTCACAGTTAAGCCATTGGACTCAACTCCAATGCGAAGAGACCCGGAAGTTGGAGCCGCAAGCTGGCTCTTGTGGACGCCAAGTTCCTCAAAACGGTCGAAGCGTGCATTCAATTGATCTAATCTCTGCGAGAGTGAGACTAGCAAAGCAGAGATATCCAATGTACCATTACAGGGAACTTCAAGTACTCCTGAATCAGTGAATAAATGAGGAGTGCTGGGGCTAACAGGACTGTCCGTTGCCATCCTGACAAACGAGTAAAAACCAGAAAAAGCAAAAACCACTGTAGAAAACGAAAAAGGAACGGACTCCTTGCACCAGCAATCAACCAGATAATAAAATCTGAACGCAAATTTATTGTTTTAACAAGCGTTTTCGCCACCAAAACAATGTGGCTTCTTCAGAGAAAAGTATAAAATAGACAATAATATCAAAGCACGCTCAGTATAAATAGCAGATTAAGAGGAAATGACATCACATTAATTAAAGAACATTTTTCTCTGCATTTTACAGTGAGTTAAAGTACATAAATCTATACTTAAAAACTGTATAAACCGAAGTTATAACAGTTAAATGGTTTATATAACCATAAAAATGAAAAAAATAAAAAACTGTTATACTGTTTTGACAAGGAAAAAACTAATTCCATGTCATTTGTTAACAAGTGGTTCATTCTTTAACTAAGGATGTAGTGAAGTGAAAATCAACTAAAAACAAGGCAGAAATGCCATATATAAATCATATTGTATAGAAAAATACAGAAATTTATCATATATGCAGTCAACACTAACAAAACCATAAAATAACATTGTTAAATAAGTGGTATTGAATAACCAATTATTAATATATCCAAAATAAATTTCAATAAGTAAGTTTCAAGAAATTAATTTCAAGTGATTGTTGTTAACCCCAGCTATGTACAAACAAGCAAATAAAACGCTGTCTGTACAATTAGTAACACTACCTTAAATAACTTCTAAGTCTCAAAACTGCAGAGATGTTACAGTTTTCGTTGAGGCCTGGATAACAAAAGGCATCAGTTCTCAACTGCCACTCCAACTCGCGGGTTTCCAAAAGCAATGGAATAGGGCCCCCACGAATGTTAGTTGTTACTTGGTCAATGGCCATAAATGAAAAGCAATGGCCTGGGAAGTTGTCCACATGCTTAGCTAAAGCATTGGTGTCAACTTTTTTCTTTATAGCATACATATGTTCGTAAACGTGATCACGCAGTCTATGATCGGTCTTACCTATGTAAAAGGAGGGGCAGCACTCACAGAAGGCCACGTACACTATAGATTTACTCTCGCAATTAAGTGGAAATTTTATAGTGAACTTCCTATCCCTTATTCTATAAGTCTGACCCGTCCTAACTTTATGGCACCAATTGCAAAATCCACATGTGGACATACCAATCCGTTTATTGAACTCTTTACTATGAAAGTCCCTTTGCAAAAGTTCTTTAAGATTGTTGTTCCTTTTGAAGGTAAAATTAGGTGATAGACCTAATTTTTCTATTAAAGCAGGGCTACTCAAAATGAATTGCCAGTTCTTCCGTATTATAGCCATAATAGCTCTAGAACTAAAACTGTAAGTAATGACGTAACTCAGAGAAAAGTCACGTCCATTACTAGGACTGGTGTTACCAAGTTGTAAGTCAATTATACTACTAGGTGATGCTGGCGTAACAGACACCAAGGGGTCCAATCTAGATTGAATTTGGTGTAGAATAGGTTTAAAGAACCCACTCAACCTCTTTTTAAGGACCTCGGAAGTAAGCTCTTCTATCAAATGTCTCGGGTAGCCTCTATTAAGAAACATATTACCGAGCAATTGTACTGGCATGAACTTTTAATAATGCAGTAGCTTATCAAAGGCAAAATCAGAAAGAATAGGAAAGGTCTGCTTTCATTGTAAGTAATAAAACTATAATTGAATTCGGTTCAGAATACAGTTTGAATAAATTGCATTTATTTAAACTGTATTTGCTTTAATATTGCTACACACACACGTGTGCTAGCTTTCACTGCACTTGAATCGTTTTTTGTGCTGTTTTAGCTGCTTTTCTCAAAAAAAAAATCTAAGTTGTTTCCTGCCTTTCCTGTAACTAGTCTAGTCCAGATACAGATTTGCTGTTTGCTGTTGACTGTTTGTAAGCTTCTGAGCACCCCAAGCCTTTCTGTGTTGGAGGGAAGCCGTCAAGCTTATCAGTGGGAGTGGTAAGCACTAGGTAGCCTATCTACCACAAGAGTGGTTTCTGGCCCAGAAATTGTAGTTTATTGGCCATTTGGGCAGTTTTTCCATCGCTTTCAACTTTCTGGTTTAAAAGACCACATTTGCCCTTGTTTTCCACCTTTCCTGTAACTAGTCTAGACCGGATACAGACTTGTATCCAGGACTGTTTGTAAGCTTCTGAGCTCCCCCAAGCCTTTTTGTGTTGGAGGGAAGACTTCTAGCTTATCAGAGGGAGTGGTAAGCACTAGGTAGCCTATCTACCACAAGAGGAGTGATTTCTGACCCAGAAATTGTAGTTTAATTGCTGTTTGGGCAGTTTTTTTCCTATCTCTTTCAACTTTCTGGTTTAAAAGCCAGCATTTGCGCTTGTTTCCAGCTTTTTCTGTAACTAGTCTAGTCCAGATACAAGTTTGCTATATCTAGGATTGTTTGTAAGCTTCTGAGCCCCCCCCCAAGCCTTTCTGCATCAGACAAAAGCCTTCTAGCTTGTCAGTGGGAGTGGTAAGCACTAGGTAGCCTATCTACCACAAGATGAGTGGTTTCTGGCCCAGAAATTGTAGTTTATTGGCTGTTTCAGCAGTTTTTCCATCTCTTTCAACTTTCTGGTCTAAAAGCTCATGTTTGTGCTTTTCCCACCTTTCCTGTAACTAGTCTAGTCCAGATACAGAGCTGCTGTATTAAGGACTATATGTAAGCTTCTGAGCGGTGCCAAAGTCTGCTCTTCAATTTTTCCCTTAGATCTGCTAGTTCTCTCCTCTCCTCTCCTGCACTTTTACTAGTTGATTAATCTAGCACTTTACCAGACTTCTTGCAGCAATTATTGTAGCACTCAAAAGTGCTACCAGCACTAAACGTTCTACAATCATTGTACATGTGGGTGTGAATGACTTGAGACATACCTACATGTTCTACATGAAAAGAGACATGGAGGAGCTCTTGGATTATGTGGCCCAAGTGGGTATGACCTTAACCCTGAGCAGCATCCTACCATCACCCAGAATGATACCACAGTACAAGCAGAAAATGATTGATTTTAACAATTGGCTAAGTTTCTGGTGTCATTCTTAGGGGATTCAGTATATGTCTGCCTGGGATGACATGACTCTCAAAAAGCCAAACAATTGCAGAACAAAGCTTAGTTCATAAAGCCAATGCTGAATAAAATATGAAATAAACCAAGCAATGCTAATACAAACAAGTGTTTAATAAAACAGAGCTTTCAGGTCAAACAAACCCTTCATCAGTGTATAAAATACTAACAGATACTAACCATATTTATACTATCAAAAATCACACAGCCATTAATTATTCAATTAAACAATTAACATCCTGGTTAAGAACAACAATGGAAATTTTAAAAGCATAGGTCACTATTTCAAACATATTTATGTCTTAATACAGGTTTTAAAGAAACAGTTTGATTTAAACCCGATGATACATCTGCACTAAGACGTATTATCCATTGATGCTGTAGGTGGATTGGATACTCTAAATTGGTCCTAGGCATGAGTGTGTGCATGTGTGTGCCTTCTGTGGAAGCTTGGGCGCCGGGCTCGCCACTCGACACCGTAAAACTCCACTGTCAATCAAGAGTAGACAGGTGATCCACTGTAGCGACCCCTAACCGGGAAAAGCCGAAAGAAGAAGAAGAATTCCTTCATCTCAAGTTTATTATTTAAGTCTCTACCATGTACATCTTTACATATTCTATCTATCACTCTGAAAGAAAATGTATGTGCATTACCATATTCATTAATATGTTTAGTCAAGGAGTTGGTATCAATCTTTCTCCTTATTTCTGAATGGTGCTCAGGTATTCTTTCCTTCAGTTTTCTAGTTGATTTCCCAACATAAAATGCCTGACATCTATTACAGGTAGCCAGATATATTATATTTGTTGTAACACATGTTGCCAAACTTAAAAATACATAATTCTTTTTTGTTATTGGATGTTGAAAAATATTATTTTTATTAATAACATCACAGCAACTACAGTTGCAACGGGGCAGGGTGCCTAATTTAACTATTGTTGCCCCACCATTCTTAACACACGTCTTTATAACATAGCTACTGTTTCAAATTCTGGCAGTTTCTATATGAGAAGCTGGGTATCATACCAACTATAGGACATAGTTCTGGTAAAGATGTTAATATACACCAATTATTATTAATTATTCTCCTTATCTCAGAAGAAGCTCTATTAAATGTTGTCACAAAACGTAATTTATCTGGATTTGTGCTAGTAATTTCAGAGAATGCTCCCATTGTGTTCATTAAAAAGCAGGGTTTTATATTTTTTTGAAGAAGAAAACAGCTTACACTTGCAGTGTAACCAACAGCAGCAAAACAGTGGAAAATAAATAATTTAAATAAGAAACAGCCTCAGTTGCTCACAGCAGGAAAAAGAAAAATAACAAAATTTATTATGTTAGCGCTTTCATGGTATTCACCACTTCATCAGACATACATTCTCTTAAAAAACAGAAGCATTTTAAAACCATACCAATTAATTAATTAATTAAAATGCTTCTGTTTTTTAAGAGAATGTATGTCTGCTGAAGTGGTGAATACTGTGAAAGCGCTAACATAATACATTTTGTTATTTTGTCTTTTTTCTGCTGTGAGTAACTGAGGCTGTTTTTTATTTATTTTATATTTTCTTCCCTACAGCCCAGAACATACTCAATTTCCACAGCCCCTCTCTATAAATTCATCCTTCAATTCCTTCATTTGTTTCTTACATTCTTCTATAGAAGTTTTGAATCTACTAATCCTAATAAATTGGGCTTTGGTAACACTCTTAAACACATGGGGGGGCATGCATACTGCTCTGGCGAAGGAATTTATTCGTGTGTGTGGGTTTTTCATAAACAGTAGTTTGAATTTCATTTCCATCAAATAAAATTCTCATATCCAAAAAATGAATACCAATTTCTGAACATGTCATAGAGAAACATAAGAAGTCAGTACTGTTATTCAAATAGCTTAAAAATATATCTAATTCATCTCTACTAGCATGCCAAACAAAAAACAAATCATCCACATATCTCTTAAAACAGCTAATGTTCTGAAAGTATTCCTGTGGACCATGATATACAAATTCAATCTCCCACTTATACAGTACTAGATTAGCATATTTATTAGCAAAGGTAGTACCTATTGCTATACCAGATACTTGGTGAAAAATTATTTCATTAAGTACAAAATAGTTATTATCTTATACTAACTGAAGTAGTTCACGTATAGTTTCACTAAATCTAACAGAATATTGCCCATTTTTTACTAGAAGTTTCCTTACAGCATGTATACCATGATTGTTAGGTATGACAGTAAAAAGTGACTGAATGTCAAGAGTCATCAAAAACTTGCTTAGATTACCAAGGGATTTATATGTACTAGGCTAATGGCCCTAGAGCCTTTACAAGCCTAGCCTATAGGATTACCCTGGCATCGTACCACCCAACCTTAGTTCCCAGTGCCTCTGTCGAGTAGAGCCACTGGGGTGATCCACGGGGTGAATTTTCATTTTCCCATCCACTCATCAAGATTTCTCTTGAAGAGGGCCAGTGAGGTGTTCTGTTTGACATGTCCTGGAAGTCTATTCCATTGCATGGCCAGTCTTTGGGTTATGAACCTGTCCCTCCAGAACGTTCTGTTGATTGTGGTAATGAGGTTGAGGTCTCTGGAGCATGTCGTGCAGAGGGATTGGGATTTCTTTAGATGTAGCATTTCTAACAGAGCTGGGTCAGACATGGCTTTGTAAGTCAAGCAGAAATTGCCTCTAAGTAAGTGATAGACAGACAACAGTTGCATTTTTTTTAGTCTGTCCATATAGGACAAGTGCTTAAGGCCTAGGATCCTCTTTGTGAGGTACTTTTGTGGCCTCTCCAGTTGCTGCAGGTGTCTAGTGAGGTACATGCCAAATGGGACATTGTACTCGATGACTGGCCTAATGAGAGAAGAGTAGAGGGAGACAATGACCTCTTTCTTCCCGGATGTAAAACCCTTAGTAATGAGATGTGTCATACAGAAGGACTTTCTCACCACAGTGACAATGTGGTGGTCAAAAGAGAGGTTGCTGTCAACCTGTGTTTCGAGATCTCTTATAATGCCTTCTGTGTTCAGTGGACAACCATCAATGTGGTAATTCATGGGAACTGTGTTTTTCCCAAAGCGGATGACAACACATTTTTTGGCATTGAGCTTAAGGCCATGGTTCTGATACCAGTGGTTGGTCTCAGTGAGGCCTTTCTGTAAGATGTCAACATCACTTGGGGAGTTAATAATGGCTCCCAACTTGCAATTTTCTGTGAACTTTGTCAGCCAGAGTCCCTTCATGTTGCCCTGGACTTCAGAGCAGTAGATACCAAACAGGAGAGGACCCAGGACCGATCCCTGTGGGACTCCACTCATGACTGGTTGGCAGTCTGACTTGGAGTCAGCTACTTTCACACTGGGTTCTGTCTGTGAGCCAGTTTGCAACCCACCTAGTGATATAGGGGTTGATGCCTAGCTTAGTATGTTTGTCTATGATTCCTGAGTGGGGAATGGTATAAAAGGCCTTGACCAGATCAAGGTAGGCTGTATGAACCACCTTGCCTTCATCCACAGCTTTGGTGACCAGCTCAAAGAAGTCGACCAAGATAAGCAGGCATCTACCCTGCACAAAACCAAACTGTGTGGGATCCAGAGCTTGGAGATTCCTGATATCCTTGTTTATTAGGTCCATAATGATGTGTTCCATAGCTTTGCATATCAGACTTGTCAGGCTAATGAGGCGATAGTTCTCAGGGTCTGTAGTCACTCCTCCTTTGTGGAGAGGGATGACTATAGCAGTGCACCATTTGGTAGGGGCAAAGCCTGAGTGAGGCTGTGATTGAACAGGGCACACAGGTGAGTTCCAGTTCACTCTGTAGTTCATGTAGAACACAGCTAGGGATATTGTCAAGCCCCATAGAAGCTGTATTCTTGGCCTTGGACAGTGCTGTTTTAACCTGTGCAGCAGTATACTGGGTGCCTGGCAATCTACTGGTATTGTGACTGGTGCTTTGCAGGGGGAGAGAGGGGTAAAGTTGGCACTGAATTTGTCAGTCAGTATAGTGCCAATATCTGTTGACTCTGTATAGGAGGTATCATTGAGCAGTAGTTCAGAGCAAATTTGGGTATTGCCATGGAAATTCTTTGAATAACTATAGAAGGCCTTGTGGTTGTCTTTACTATCTGTTGCAATTTTGTTTTCATAGCTAGCTTTAGAGGATTTAATGAGGGATCTCAACTTTTTGTTGAGGTTGATAAGGGAGTTTTTCCAGTCTTGGGACTTCACCTTATTCTGCATTAGTTTCCCTCTGTTGTAGAGTTTATTTATGGCAGGGGACCACCAGATTGGCATCCTATTTTTGGAGGAGAGCACCTTGGTTCTATAGGGTATGGCGAGATCCATGCATTTGTGTATGTGTTCGTACAGTGCATTGGTGTATGATTCAGCAGCCATGCAACTATTCTCCATTTGCACAGGTGCCCTGAAGTTAGCCACGTCTGTTTTTAGGAGCCCAAAGTTAGCTTTGGAGAAGTTTTTCATGATGGTCATCTTTGCAGGGGTGGGGTGGGGGGTGGATTTCCAAGGTGATTAGTTTGTGGTCAGATCTAACCAGGGAGGAGTTGACTATAGGTGTAGAGCAACGGTCACTCATGTTAGTAATGACCAGGTCAAGGATGTTGCTACCTCTAGTGGGGGGTAAGAACGAGCTGGTCCTGGTCCATTCCAGGAAGCGTTGAGCAAGTGTATTGATACATTAGTAGTTTTTCCAGTTAATGGAAGGGTAGTTGAAGTCGTCCAGTATGAGAGTGTTAGGTTGGACCCTAATATTTTCCAGGGTGCTTAGGAACGTGGAGTGTGAGTCTTGGGACATGGTTGGGGACCTATAACAGGCTATGACCTGAATCGCTGTCTTAACCAATGTTAGCTGCACTTGAAGTATCTCTTATGCTTTATGTTGGGCTAGCAGTCTGGAGATGTGCGCATCCTTTATGAATATGGAAACACCACCACCTTTGGAGCTTCGGTCCAAGTTCTTGGACCAACAGGTGTGGAATGAGTTATAGCCTGGTAGTGCAGGGGTGCTTTCTGCTGCCTTTAACCAGGTCTCTGTTATGGCTCAAATGCCAATGTTCTCCATTTTAAGGAGTGTTTTGAGAGAGAGCATTTCGAGATTTAGACTTCTAGTGTTGAGCAGTATGACCCTCAGCTTGCATTTGTTTGTAGCTATTACAGTGGTGATTTGGTCTTTGGAACACCACCTAAAAAGGCACTATAGGGGTGGCAAGAGCCTTGGCCAGTATCAGGAAGCCCAGGGGTGACAGATGAAGGCCATCTCTGGCAAAGCATCGAGGTCTGTCAATCATGTCATCCCAGGCATACAGATACTGGATCCCCTTAGAATGGCACCAGAAACTTAACCACTTGTTGAAATCAATCATTTTCTACTTGTACTTTCATGAATATTTCCTCATGGAAGCCTCAAATTAGAGAACCAGCACATCTGGGCCCCACACTTTGAATGACAGTTTGCTGTCTGTATGCAGGGGGTACAGAGGCAATTAAGACCAATTCTGACAGTCAATTAGGTGGAACCATCAACCTAACTTGGAACTAATACCGCTCTACAATATCTACTCTACATGCAAACATATATGGCAGCCTTGATCACCTTTCCTCCTAGATACCAGGTATAATTACTTCTAACAGTATTGCATTTTATTCAAGACTGATAATATGCAATAATAGTGTAATAATTGTTTAAAGCTATGCTTTTCAAAGTTAGCAAAACAGGATGAGGACTAATATCTTTTGGAATAAAACTAAACAGTTATGAGGGTGTTTTGAGTGGCTCCAATTTATAAGGTCCCCCTGACTGTTTATATAAAATAGCAATTTAAGCAGCAAGATTAAAATCTGCAATGTTGCTTTAGTTTAAATCATATGTTAGTTCCTATTGTGTTTTGTGTAACGTAAAAACAAAATATTTTGTGTGTGTTTAAATATTTCATTGACATTTGTGTTCAGGTTATAGAATAATTGACATTTAACATTTAAGCAAGAATGACTATAGAAACAAACATTGCTGGAGTTATTAATATTGCTGGATCTGACGAAAAGATTGGTGATTTATGTGTTTTAATATTTCATTGACATTTGTGTTCAAGTTATACACTATTTATTTATTTATTTATGTATTGACATTTGTTAACTGGGTTGGTCCAGCTGGGTTATGGGCCCATTTACAGTGAAGACCTTAGGAGAAAAGCTCCAAGTTCATCAACAGTTTACAGTAAAAGAAAATCAAACATTTACAGCAAAAAAGTTAACATTTGAATAAAAAGAATGATGAGTTGGTTATACAAGAAATATTAAAAGAACATAGGCAGAAAAATACAAACACATGACCTAGTACAATTCAGAGTAACTAAAATATTTACATATTTACATCAAGAGTTCAGCTAAGCAGTATAGGTGGTGAAACTATAGTATCAACAATAGAGAAGTACAGTAGTATGTAGGAGACTGAAGACAGGTATATACGAGGAGTGAATGGCAGGTTAGGCTGGGGCCTGACATGGACAAATTTTGAGTTTTTCCTTAAAGTGGGATGGGTGAATGATGGAACAAATATCTCTAGGAAGTTTGTTCCAGGCTTGGGCAATAGTGTTTGTATAGGAGTTTGCCTACTGTTTTTTTTGGGTTGGTAGACATGAATAAATTTTTGATTGGAGGTACGGAGAGTCTAAGGAGGGGTATAAATAGAGATGAGGGAAGAGAGGGCAGGCAGGATGAAGGTTTGTAAAGAATGGAGTGTAACATTTGAAGATGTGATAGAAATAGTAGGTGGGGGAATTCAAGCCAGTAGAGAGAGTTTAAGGCAAGCCAGCGATGTGAGCTGTATGGCGAGTTTGTGATAAATCTAGCTATCTTATGGTATGTTTGTTGGAGTTTGCTTAGGGTAGTAGTCTGGATGTTGGTGAGTACTGGGGCAGCATACAGACGGGAGGGGAGGAGAAGAGCTTCTGCGAGGGAGAGTCTGGCATCTGCAGTTAGGAATTTTTTATTGTGATACAATAAACCAAGTTTCTGCTGTGCCCTTTTTATACATTGAAGTATATAATTAATACCAATACTAATTAAAAACATTTAGGCAAAAGTGACTATAGAAACAAGCATTGGTGCAGCCAACATTGTTGAATCTGTAGAAGACTGATGTTTTGCTGCAGGACTGCCATGCATACATTTCATTTTATATTTTATTTTTATTTATACTTTATTGACCATGTTAGTCCCACTAGGCTTGTGGTCCCATTTTAGAGGAGCTCCAAGGTGGTATTTATACTACAAGGGGAAATTTGGCCAGGGCAAATTTAAAGCATGGTGTGTTATCTTCATGGTGTGTTTTTAATGCCACTCATTAAAAGCAGAAAGAAACAAGTGTGCCTGCTAGCTTAATAAGGCTATGCAAATGCATGACCAATATCATCCTTCACTGATGCAGAACCTACATTAACTTGCCACATGACAGAGACCTCTACCAGTATGTTAACATACATCAGCTTCATCCTTAGACCACTAATAATCTCTAGACAAAGCAACACATCTCAGTTGTGCACCATGAAACCAACTGCACAAAACGTTTCCCTCTGAAAAATCAACTGCAGACAAATTCTAATCAACAGTATTACCAAATTTACCCTCACCCACATCTGTATTGTTCATGAACTGGCAGAGGTGTCCTATGTGAAGACCAACCAGGGTAAAAACATTTCATTCATGGCCTTCAAACACCAATAACCTGTTGGAGAACAGAGTAATTTTAACCATCTACGGACATCCTAGGGGAAATCTGCTTCTTCTTAAAAACATGCTTGTTCTTCATATACAACATAGGCAAGCAACTTATACACACACATAGACACACACACATGCACAAACTCACACACACACACACACACACACACACACACACACACACACACACACACACACACACACACACACACACACACACACACACGCACAAATACCATCAAGGAACAGTATAAACCTCATAATTCCATGCAGTCCATCTACACTCTGGTGAAATAGGGCCCTATCTCTGGGCTGCCCACCAACTCCTGATCCAGCCTGAGCAATCCAGGTCCAATTCTTTCTCTGATCAGCAAGTTCTTATGATCAGACAATTCAGAAAGGAGACTTAGCCACACTTTATCTCTACAGCCTATTTACAAATATGGGGTGGAAGGTTGGCATAATGGTTAAGGTGTTTATCTTACAGTTACAAGGTACAGGGTTTGATTCTCACATGGGGTAATTGGCTAGGCTTAAAATGGCCCAGAAGGGCTGTTAGCCTAGTACTAATCTATGAACCTATGAACCTATATAGTTAATCTTCAAATGAAGTCCTCCCATAAAATAAAAAAGAACACTAGTACTTACAGCAATCATCCTATAACAGGACAACAGTTCCTATCAAAACTAACTTTCACACCTCAAAACTGTCTCTCCTTCGTCTCCTAACATGAATCAGAACAGTATTAAAATGCTATTATGCCACAAAAAAATTGAAATGCAACCAAAACAGTAATAACTCCCAAGAATCAGTAGGCAACCATGGTTCCTTGGGAGCATAAATGTTTAAAATTCCCTACCAGTTATCCCCTAATGAAACATCTATATCTATAGCCTTACCCAGTGAAACAAGAAACTGCTCATGGAACAGTAACTGGGGGTTAAATGAAAGAAGAGTCACTCAAAAACAAGAGATTGGCTCAAAGGACTAAATACCCTGTCACCCTCCTCAAAAAATACAAACAGTCTCCTCTCGTTCAAATTGTGACTTTGCCCGAGTATCCTGAAAGAGAGCAACATCAACAAACAACTGTAACATCCATTCTATCATCAGCTACTGTCTAGGAAAGGACTTAGGGCTCTTAGGATTAATAGATAACACCTTAGATACCTTCATCCTCCTGTAAGCCTTATGTTTTCCCTTCCCAGGAGGAATGTCCACACCCAATTATCCAGGACTAAAACAAGGAACATCCTCGCTCTCTACATTAGCCCATAACACTGAAAATCATTAGCATAACTTGTGAGTACCATCATCAGTAACCACTGAAGAAGCACTGACCATTGCCTGAAAATCACCAAAAGGAATCAGAGAAGCAGAGAACATCACCAGATATCTCATGAGAAGGAGGGTTAGCAAGTGCCATATCTTCCTGTGCCATAATAAAAGTTAAAGCAGGACCACTAGCACCACACAAATGTTAAGTAGCAGAGGGAGCACTGACAGCATCCACTTCCCATCTAAACAACTTCTGGAGACACTAATCAGTTGTTTTCAGGGCAACCAGCCCAGAAATGGCCAAACTGCCTGCCATATCTAGTGCAAGATTATTACAAGAAAGAGCAGAATGTTCAAGCTGCACACAGACTGAGCAAAACAGTATTTTACAATTAGCACACAAATATTCCAATTTCACTCAAAACGGTCATGTTTTAAGTTGACCAACTTATCATATAATGTGACAACTGTTCAAAACAGAAGAGTGATTATCAGCATGTACCAAACAACTGCAGTCCATATTAAGCTTAATATCTTCCCACACAATTAAATAGAGAATGGCAGTCTAGTATTTTGTGCAGAGGGCCTGATACATTACAATGGTTCTTCAGCTCTCATCAAATGTCTTCATTTGTTAAAGATTCCTTGTCAAGAGTTACCTAACTAGTTTCTAAGTGCATATCATGAAGTACAAGATTAGATCATGGAAGCGTATTCTATACATTTTCAAAATCAGAGCACACTGTAACAAAAGGTGATGTATCCTCTATACAAAAACAAACTGAATAACCAGCACATACTGTAACAAGAATTGACATACCTTCTATACAAAAATGAACTAAATAACCAGTGTACACTGTAACAAGAACTGAAGCAGTCTCCCAAAACACCTGTGGATTCATGGGTTTCATCTTGTTTAAGCTTATATAAAAAAAAGAAAAGAAAATGCACCTGCACTGCAATAGCTAAGCTACCCGCTTCTCTTGTGCCAGCCCTGTAAACGTTGAATGACGAGGAAACACAATGGTTCATGTAGGACACTAAAGCAGTGAGTTGTGTGAGCCCACAAAAATAGCCACACCCATCCCATTCACGCCATGTCCCATGCGTGTGTTTTTGCATTGGTAAAAGTGTTTTGTTTTTCATTTTGTGGCACTGGACATACACAGCCCTCCCCATACAATCTTTCCAGTGTCCCATTACTTGGCTATTTCTCCCCATTTATAATAAACACTATACTGTGCATACTGCTTTATGCTTTACTTCTACAATGATTGCTTGGATTTTATTTAAAACTTTTATTTTATAATTTATAGCAGAAACACTAACAGACGTCTGCTAAACAAAGCAATACAGTCTCACAATGAAAATAGATTTAGCATTAAAACTTCTCTAGCCTAGAAACTCACATTCACTGAAACAGCATTGAAACCCACATTCAAAGGAAAATACATCTGGCCAGTAGCGGATAAAGTTTACCTTTGGGGTGTTTTCAAATCATAAGCCCCTTGCACACATATTTAGGACCATGCAAACATACATGTTCTTTGATTCTCCTTCCTGATTGTATTAAATTATATTCTTTTATATAATACAGCACACTTGTTAGAGCATGTTTTAAATTTATTGTTTTGAACATTTTTCCAGTAAACAATGAAACAAAATGTATGAATCGATAATGACAAAACTGCCCAGTTCAGAACATTTCCATCATAACAGTCTACTTAGAATTCTGTCATTACAATCCACCAATATCAGTAAATATACACAATCCTGCAGAAGTAAAAGTCATCTAAATAATTCCACTTTAAAGAGATCTGTAACTAATAAAGAGGTTGCTCCTAGCAAACAACTTTATATTTCATTGTTTCATCTACAGATAAAGTGGCTGTTGCCCTTGAAGAATAAATTGTCTACGTTACATTAAAAAATGGTAAGCTAATAATATTGCATTATGAAATGGATGGCAAACTGATGACAGGTTCATAGCTACTAGATATCGCCTACAAAGGAGGACATTCTCAGACTGCAGTACCCCACCCCCTTTAAAGTACAACACAGTGCAGTATCAGCAATCCATCTACATACTGTGGGAGTAGAACCCACAGCCTTCAGCATCAAAAGCAAGTATACTAGCTGTTGTGCTACTAACAATGCAAACATACATGGCATAAAAGCCAACATTTATTGGGGGGGACAAAGGCCCAGAACCAGGGACACATTTTAAACATTGTTTGTATAATCTTAGAAAGTTGCTAGAATAAAATGTTTTGGGTTAGTATGCATTTCCTGAAAGATAGTAATACTGAAACTTAAATGGCTATCATTATTTAGTGAATTCAGTTCTCGCTGATTTGCCAGAAAAAACACAATTTTTAAGAGGAACAGTCCAAATTTAAGAGACAAACATTCCAGAGATTTTGTGAAAATTTGGACAGTTGAGAGCTATGGACTCAACTCATGGAATCATAAATGGTGGTATGGGTAGAGAACTCTGGCTCTTGTTTCTTGTAACTGTGACAGGTGTGTCAGGTGTGTACGACCAGACTAGAAGAACAGGCTGTGATGCTACGGGACTGTTCTTAAAGAAGAATGCCCTTAAAAAAAGCATTTTTTTAATCAAAACTATTAAAGTAAACGTAACAGTCCCAAAAGTGCCGCCTGGGGCGCCCCCCAGCTATGCCACTGTTTTGTCGGCCATGGGAAGTGGTAAAATAATATTTAAATGCATTATAAAGCAGTGTGTTACATTCTGATTGTTTAGAAACTGGGACCTGTGAGTATTTGCTAGTTAGGAAAGAAGGTAGAGGAAGCAATAGTTAATCAATGTACCTGATAGTGGGATGGACTTTGAATAAAAGGAGGTAGTCATTTTATTCAGTTCTTTTAGCAGTGGGTGTATTTCTAAACTTTTTGCAATATCCAGAGAATGACAGACTTTTGTTCCATGCTGATGCTGTTCTTCTTGGGTTTTATAATAACTTGCTCTAGACAGTAATTTGTGAAAGCATCACAAACCGATGATATTTGTAAATTATCCCAAAGAATGTTAAGGTCACCTATAATGAGGAGCTTTTGAACTGTGTTAAGAATATTTTGTAAGAAGAACATTTATCCTGTTAATGCTAATCACAATCATTTTCTGTATAAGACCTGCATGAGATGTTAGTATTTTACTAAACATGCAAGTACATATCAGCTAGTTAGGGTAAATGTCAGTGAGACTTGGGGTGGTTTGTACTAAGTGGGATTTAACTGGGGTTATAAACAAAAGTAAGATTCTACTGCCTATCCTTAGGCCAGGTCTCATGTTTTAATACATTTTAAAACTGCTGGTGATAATATATAATATTTTTGACTGGTTTTAGTTAGAACTAAGATGTAGCTACAACATCAATTTATCCACAGTTCATGAGAAGTAAGAAAAAAAGAACACAAACTCCTTAATGGGAACAAATGTTTCACTTTATTTAAAGATCTGTATTTTGAGGAAAGCATCAGACGTGTTTTTCTAAAGAGGTGTATTTTAGTAGGTTCCTCAATGATGCATACAATGAATTGGTTCTGTTTTGACTATATGGGTTATGGTTTTAATGACTTTTCTATGCTTATTGAATATTTAAATAAAGAGGTTAATGGTATTCATAATGACATTGCTCAGGATATAAATGTATGGATTCTTCTACCCTGTATGATGATGTATTTTTAAGACTAGGTAGATATGAGGCTATATATACATTCAGTACTGCTCAACAGCCAAACGAACTTGACTAGTTGCATTCAATTCAAGAATCAAAAACACAAAATTGGAGTTCCAACCACAGAGACAAACATTAATCATTCAATAAAACAATAAAAATGCACACGTTAATATCTATACAAGATGTTTCCCAAGATGCTAAAATCTAAACAAAACTGACAGTGATTAAATAGTCAACACATTTAAAATCAACTTTAGGCCTACAGCCATGTTAAGAACTGGATGAAAACTGCCAAGAAGCCTTGTTGGAACATGCTTAGACAACAATTTTAAACTAAATGCAAACAATATTAAGATGAGCCTCTCCTGTGTCTTTAATAGATTATTCTTATGTTAGGTTTCATGCAATTTTAGTAGAAATATATATTGTAAATGTATTGTGTGCTGTAATTCAATAATTACCATCATGTGATGAATATTTAGAATTAAGGGGTTTTGTTTGATTTCTAGCATCTAAGGAAGCATCTTGTATAAATGGAAAAGCTTATGCATTTGTATTGTTTCATTAAGTGATTAAAGGTTGTCTTTGTGGTTCAGAATCCTGTTTTGTGTTTTAAATCTGAAGTTGCCTTCAGAGAAAAGAAACATAAAAAAATGTGTTTTGTTAGTATAGTATGGAGTAAACTGATTACCTGTATACTGTACTATCAAGATGTAGTAGTAAATCCCACAAATTTTTTTTCTTCCCATCAGTGACCAGTGGAAAGGCCTTTTCTATTAGTGGTCAACTTTCCATCTCAGGGACTCTGCAGATCATCATAATTGGTAGACAGGCAGGAATGACACTCTTAAATATGCCTGTTTGCTACAACAGACCAATTAGATTTTCAATGGAAATGGTAGATAGAAGTGCTTGCAGGAGGCAACTGAATTAAAAAGGGGCAAAGATGGCAAAGTTCCAGGAGTCATGAATGAGGTAAAGATTGTTATTACTAACAAAGGAGAAATATTCTATTGTATTTAATCTAAGCTCCCTCTCCCTCAATAACGGTCAACTGTGTTTGTTGCAAAAAGTTTTTTTTCCTTTGTCCCAACTGCACAGACATAATTGATTGATAATCTAACTACTTTGATTTTTTTTGTCATAAAGCTGAACTTAATCTTTTTATTGAACGGTGAAGAGGCTGGTTCCATGTTTATGAGCCAGTTGTTACATAAGTCCAGTATGTCCATAGCAACATTCATTTTAGCAGAGACTTGTGTATGCAAGTTAAGAGCTTTATTGGAAACAACACATGGATGTATATCATTCAATATGAATATACAAGAGCTCCAAATACTGAATGGGTTGAGGAAACAGAAAGGGCATAAGAATGTGAAAGTGAATACTGGTTGTAATGAATATGGGTTTATTGCTAATCATAAAACTAAGATGCTGCAGATAGAGGCCAGCAGCCAGGCAGGCCAGGCACCAGCCAGGGCACTTTTCTAGTTTTTATATTTTTGTAGGGTGACCACAGACAGGACATCAGATGGGTGTGTGTGGGCACCGTGGAGCCCTTTTGCCTAGGGCACCAGTTGACCTAAGGCCACTCCTGGGTAGAGCCTTACTATAAACAAGTTACTTTGACACACATTTATATAGCATATCAATTTTTGGAATTATCATTGCTGGGGTTGTTTCTTGATGGGATACTGGATTGTAGAGCTTTGTCATTTTTGACAGCTGACAGCTATTGCATAGGGATCCTGTTTGGCATACTGAATAAACATAGAAAATGCAAAGAACCCACCTCTGAGGTCAGTGGTCTCAGTTCTAGGGTCCACAATGGAACTTCTGCTTTATTTTAGTCTCCAAATTGAATAAGTTGCCCTAAGTCCCCCATTCTGAGGGACTTCTTGGATTTTTTTTTAATCTTGAGAGATTTACATACTGTAGGGGTATCTGAATAACATATCTGTGGTT
The DNA here is from genome assembly GCF_019279795.1 of Protopterus annectens. Lineage (NCBI taxonomy): Eukaryota > Metazoa > Chordata > Ceratodontiformes > Protopteridae > Protopterus > Protopterus annectens. Next base: position 59,792,027 of record NC_056729.1, on the reverse strand, counting down.
ATTACTGACATTAGTCTGTATACAATGATACTTCAGGATGAGGGGCTGGATTACATGAGGTAATTACAGTCTGAAACTGCTATGTATAATAAAGGGGAAATTTGTGTTCTTTGTACATTACTAGAGTTGATTTTTCACATTTTCATATTTTGATAACATATAGAATACCACCAGAGTTGCAAGCAGGGTGGCAGTAGTCCCCACTTTTACCAGCTTGGTTTTATGAGAGCATACAATGTTGTTCAGATTTGAATCTATCCAGTCTGTTATGTTCTACAAGGGGTACAATAATGATATCTTTCTCTTGTGAAAGAGGAGTTAGTATTATCTTTTTTTTTGTGATCTCAGTGAATGTACTTTTCTGAGGCACTATAACAAGATGATGATTAAGGTGTTTGAATGTCAATGTGACAACTGATGGTGATGGTTCTGTTTTTGAGTGAAAACTTGACAGAAAGGAAAGTTTTGTTAACATGCATTTACATGCAAAAAGCCACCAATCGGGCTATATGAAACTGAATAGTGTGAGACATCAAGCACTATGCATAGCTAGACCGACTGCTAATAATGCTGTACTTGGAGATGGGATGACCTGGTCAAAGGAAGTATTTCACATAGGAACAATGTTATTTTCCGCCAGTTCTGTTTGTAATGAAGTTACAGAAACAAGATACACACATTCCCTTCTGGTACTGAGGAATGGTATGATGTACCAAGATGGAGGGACACTGCAGGTAACAAATGAGACAGAGTACTAAGGTATGCTATGATGGGTCAAGATGGAGGGACACTGTAGCAGGTAACTAATGAGACAGAGTTCTGAGGTATGGTATGATGGATCAAGATGGAGGGATGCTATAAAGTTTTGAGGTATGGTATGATGGACCAAGATGGAGGGATGCTGCAGCAGGTAATAAGTGAGACAGAGTACTGAGGTATGGTATGCTGGAGCAAGAGGGAGGGAAACTGTAGCAGGTAACAGGTGAGACAGGTGTGATATGATGGGCCAGGATGGAGGGACCCAGCAGGTAAAATGTGAGACAGAGTACTGAGGTGTGGTATGATGGGCTAGGATGGATGGACACAGCAGGTCAGATGTGAGACAGAGTACTCAGGCATAGTATGATGGACCAAGATGGAGGTACACAACAGGTAACAAGTAAGTCAGAGTACTGAGGTATGGTATGATGGGCCAAGATGGAGTGACACAGCAGGTAACAAGTGAGACAGAGTACACATAAGCTTTTAGCCTTGATTTAGGTAATATAAAAAGGATTACTAATGAGAACTGAACAAAATGATGGGGCAACTGGAACTGATATATTCGATAGAGGAAATGCCTTGCTTTGTTAAGAATGATTTCATTTAAATTCATTACCTGAACTACATTCAAAGCCCAGTGTTAACATGAGAGGAAGGCATATCAACAAGGTATTTGACACTTGTCTCTGTGGCTTGTCATTTGATTGATAGTAGTCCTTCTCTTATTCAGACAATTTATTTGAAAATGATGGTACTAGTATTAAAAATAGAATGAATAATAGGATGTAGGGATCACTCTAAATTTCAGACCAGATTTTGTTATGCACTATGCCATGATTCATTGGCTTTTGTGCACATCACCACTGAATCTGCTGTGGGACACAAGACACTAAGGGACAGAATGCCAATTACTGTTGCCCACAGGAAATCACTGCTGGTGCAGATTCTAAGTAGGCACTAACAGTAATCCCTTTGTTTTAAGAGATTTCTCCTTTCTTAGTCTTTGTGTAACCATTGGATTGGTGTATATGCATGCTTAGGGGGTGCAGGGGCCTTGCCCTCCTGCAAAAAATGCTTACAGTTTAGTTTTTCTCTCTTGTGTGTTTGAGCTTTAAGTTTGGTGCTGTGGCAAGCCAGGTTTTTGGTGTTTGGGCTTCAGTTGTGGAAGCTGATTCATTATAAAGCTAGTAACATTTGAAAATTTGTTCTATATTTTTTTTTCCTTTTCCCTTTTTTAAGCAAGGAAGACAAAGGCGCTGGTGCTGGTGATGCTATCTCTACCACATGCATAATAACAACCATTTGTCAGCCATGGTTTGCTGAAAACTAAAAATGCTGAAAGTATTCAGAGTAGGATGCCAAGAAACATGTTAAATATGGCTTTTTAGGACTGCAGAGAGAGGCCAGTGGAACATGCCTTTTATGAAATATAGAAAGCTGAGAGGTGACATAATTTTAACATGCTTACTAATACTTAGTTGGCCAGAGTGCCTGGCATTTCTTTCTTTGAAATGTGTTTAGAAACACAAGTAATAGTGAAATACTGCCATTACAAGACAGTGATGACAGCAATGACAGTTACGGACCAGTGACAGAGCACTGCTGATGTGGAATAGCATATCAGCAACAATAAGAAGAAAAAGGCATACATTAAAGGTGTCAACATAGCTTTAAAAATGTATGGTCCTTGGCTTTGATTAATTCTGATAGCCCTGATGGCAATATTTGTATACTAACCAGTAAAGTATGCATGCATGTATGAGATCACTGAATTTATAGCCTGGGTAATCAGCTAAGAACTGTTTGCACTGTACAATTTAGGGTCCTTTCCTACTCTGTTAGGAAATCTTAATTCACCATCACAAGTATCTTTGTCTTATATGAATAGTTGTTGTTTACTCATGGTACATTGAGGATGACATCTTGTTATGTTGGAATCTACCTCAAACATATGTTACAGACAAAACAGTGGATTCAGGTATCAGTCCTTTGCATACAAGATGTTTTTAATAATGCAGTTATCATATAACTGCATATGTGCATGAAGTGACCTGGTCTATTTATAATAATCCCTGAATTCACCCTGTTTATTCTTCCCCCAGTAAAGATCTGACCTGTAAATAACCCCCCCCCCCACTAGTCTTTAAAAGGTTCAGTGACATTCTTTTAAGAAAAAATATTTAGAACGTAATCTTCTGATTAAGGTTTTATTTATAAACTGCAACAACATTAACAAAGACTTTTAGTGACAGACTTAAAATAATATGCCACTGTAGAGTTTTCCTGAGAGGTACTTACCAAAATGTTCTCATCAGGAGCTGCACTCAGCTCAAGAGATTAGTACAGATACAGATGCATTCATTCTCCAGCAGTGCAGGGACCCATGAATTGCTGTACTAAGTTAAAGGATGTTTGGAGGGCAGTAGTCCCTTGCACAGACTAATTGTGGCTTTTACTCTTGTAAGTTAATGGATATGCAGACAGGAACTGTCCCCTGTACAAATTTGTTGTGGGTCTGTTCATCTCTACAGGCAGATTGTAAATCACACATTTTCCAGTTTTTGAGACTCTGCAAGAGTAGATGGACCACACCCATGGATATTTGCGTTCACCTGAATGACCTGCAAATGATACAGGTATTATCTGCTTTATTTCACTTGGTGGCAATAGGTTTGGTGGGCTTGAGGTTGTATGTCTCAACAAAAATAATATTTTATTTCAGAATGTATCACACAGGACTTACAATTCAGGCTTTCTTTTACTGGTAGAGCAAAAAGAAAGAAGAACAAACAAAAGCAAGTAAAATGAAGCAAGTTATATAACAAAAGGTCTGGAGGCAGACATAAGAAAGAATGCATTAGTCACAACAGGTTAAAAAGAGCAGGTTGTAATATAGACATAGGTAAGAGTTAATATTTTTGAGAAATGTAATGCTGCCAGAAGATTAAATTATGTTCAGTGACACAAAGTTTTGTTAGTTAGTAAATAAGAGCCCACTATGCACAAATGCCTTTTTTGGGTGACCAAAGTTCAACACTAGAATTCTGAGGCAAAATATTTAATATGATACGGACATAACAGATGGAAAAGGAGATACAAGATGCCAGAAGAATCAGTTTAAATTGTTTTATTATAATGCATTTACAAGCTGCAGCTATTCTGTTATTCTACTATGAAAAACTTAACAATCTTCAAGAAATCATAATTTGTTGCTGACAGTGACTCCTTGCATCTGTTGTCACTAACAACAGCAAAGAAACTTCTCTCACTCTCTCATCAATGCTACCAGGCACTGGTATAAACAAGATAATTGTTTAAAGCTTCTTGTCATAGAAAGAGAGCCCAACACTGGCACTGCCCTGACTGATTTGATATACCATAAATTTGTTGATTCATTCTGATGTTGCAGATTTTAGATTATATTTTCTTACATTTTGCAGATATTAAGCTGCTGGAAAGAGCAGCCTGGTACACTTCATTGCACTAAACTGCTGGAAAAAGTATCCCTGAAATGTAAACAGCAGATTTAATGCAGCGTCCTTGAAAATTAACAAGACAGACACAGCTTAATAAAATACTGGTTTTATATAACTACGTTTTTGCAATAGCGCAATTGATTATAAAACTAAATGCATGTAGTGCTAACTTTAATTATAATACAAAATTATATATATTACTGCTGTAAAATCACGCATATTCATAGTCTGCTTATAAGGATTTTGAACTGTATGCAGAGACAGACTGTGTGGGCCCCACACAGTGTCTGACTTGGTAGCAGCAGGCTAGTGCAATGGCAGTTTTAAAACATAAAAGTGTAGACTTTGAAATTTGAATCTAAGGTTATAGAATGAAGTTCGCTTGTGTACGGTAACAGTAATCATCTGCTGTACTTCCAGATTAGAGTTGTATTCAGGAGAATTCCAAAGAAATGCTACTTCATAGCAAGAGAAATACAGTGAGTAATGAAGAAAATTTGAGGAACATTTTAAAACGCTATTAGGATTAGTATGGAGTGATGAATGTCTGTAGTTGACTGCGGTGGTGGTGCTGCAGTAGCGTTGTCGCCTCACAGTAAGTCGTTGTCCTGTTCGATTCTCAGCTAGAGCGTCTTCTGTGTGGAGACATGCGTGAATGGGTGTACCTTTGTTGAAGGTTGTGCGTCAGGGCTGGCAACTCGGCATGTAAAAATCCACTGCCAATCATTAGTAGACCGGAGTTCCGCTGTGGCCAAAAGACACAACATGGAGTGATGTCTGTCAAAAGGAAATGAAACACTTCTGTACATGCTATCTTAAGGCTGCAGGTAATGTAAGAAGAAAATTCAGTGAAGGAACCATTCCCACAGCTGATTACATGAATGTGTGACTTTGTCGGATGTTTAGACAGTTTATTGCTTTTTGAAAACAAAAGACTGACACTGCAATCCATCTCTGCTGATGTAACTTATGTAAAGCACTGTGATTTTTCTTGATCGCAGATTTTCTAATACATGAACATGATTTATTGATGTTCATAGTAAACACAAAGAAATTATACATTTATACATTGATAAATCACTGAAAGTACAGTTGTGTAAAATCTTACCATAATGGTAGATCTCCTTGCCATCATTGCTGCAGTATTCTTAACATATGGGATTCCCTGCCATGGAAGTCCGTCATCCGGCCAGTATACCAAAGACTTCCTGTTGCATTTAAAGATATGCCTAAACATCACTGAAATGCTCCTTATGTACCATAGGACATAAAGTTAATGTCCAGGCTCATAAACAGAACTGATTTCTCAAGTAGGAACACCAGTCCAAGGAACCCAAGAGGAACCTATACAGAAAAGGATTAGAGGAATGGAGGGAGTGAATACTGCAGCAGTGAAGGCAAGGGCATTTACCATTATGGTAAGATTTTACACAGCTGTACTATGTCCTTACATTCACTGCTGCAGTATTCTTAACATTTAGAAGAGTGCCAAAGCTCAAGAGGAAACTTGGGGGTGGGGGGGCGGGAGAGTCTCTGAAGCCAGTGAGAATGGCACTAGCAAAACCGTCCCTAGCTCTAGAGATACCATCCAGCTTGCAGTGCTTAGTAAAGGTATGCACAGAAGACCAGGAAGCTGTTTCAAGAGTAGAATTACTATCTAAGCCCTTGAAAAAGCACCAGAAGAAGCCACAGCTCTAGTAGAATGAGCCTTGACTGAAGAAGGAAGGCTCTTGTCATGAAAGGTGTGACAAAAGTAACTATCCTTAAAAATCCAAGAAGAAATAGTTTGCTTGGCTATAGCTAGATCCAAAGATATAGGATGAAAAGAAACAAACAGCTGATCAGATTTTTGAATAGCCTTAGTCTAATACAAATAAATTATGAGTTGCCTATTGATATCCAAAGTATGCAGCACCCTCTCACTGTCAGTTTGCAAAGAGGGGAAAAAAACAGGCAGATTAATAGACCGATTAAGGGAAAGCTGATTAATCACCTGAGCCATAAAAGAAGGGTTAGTGCGCAAGGACACTCTGTGCTCATGAAAAATCAAAAAAGGGAGATAAGCTATAAGGGCCTGTAACTCAGACAACCATCTGGCAGAAATAAGAGCTAACAACAGAACAGACTTCCAAGAACAATGTAGCAAGGAAGCTGAGACAGCAGGCTGAAAAGGAGCCTAAGTCAACTTCTCCAAAACAAAATTAAGATCCCAGGGAGGTGAAACAGGCTTCCCAGGAGATCTAATATGAAGGACACCTTTGAGAAATTATTTAACCACACATCTAGAAGCTAAAGGAGTAGGTAAAGGCAGACAAGCAGAGACGGCTGATAAGTGGGCATTAATATAAGAATAGGCCAAACCAGCATTGAGCAACGCACACAAATAAGAGAGAACCAAAGGAACATCCACAGTAAGTGGGTTCAGGTTATGAGACAGACATCAAATAGAAAACCTGTTCCATATGAATAAGTAGGACTTCCTAGTAGTAGGTTTCCTGGCCTCCTGCAGGACTTGCGGCACATCCTCAGAAAAAAGGTGTCTGTGAGGAATCAAAACCCTATCACCCACAATGTTAGTTGAAGCATGGACAGGTGGGGATGGATGAAAGATCCCTTGTCTTGAGGGAGTAGATCCACCCTGTGAAGTAATTTGTGATGATTCCCCCCTGGCTAAATGCAAAAGTAGATGGAACCAGTGCTGTCATGGCCAAAAATGAGTCACTAACAAGATTTTGGGAGCATCCTTGAACAGGAATTTTGGAATAAGAGGAAGGGGAAGGACTGCATAAGGAAACATCTCCTTCCAAGAGAATGAGATGACACCCACCTTCCATACCGAGGACCGAGGACTTTGGCACAAAACAGACAAAGTTGTCTGTTCAGAGGGGAGGCAAAAAGATCCACTTGAGGAGTACCTCACTGGTAAATAATGTCCAGAAAGACGTCGCTGTGAAGCATCCATTTGTGGGACTGAATTAAGGACGTATTCAGAGTGTCTGCCATAATGTTATGTCCGGAAGGGATATAAACTGCCTGAAGAGTCACTTGATACTTGACAGCAAGATCTCATACCAGAAGTGCCAACTGGAAAAGAAAGTAGGATCTTGTTCCTTCCTGTATGTTGAAACACTGCATCACTGTGGTATTGTCTGTGAAGACCTTGAGAGGCCCTGGAAAGAAAGGAAGAAGAAAGGCCTGAAGGACCAACAGAAGACCTCAAAACTCTTTGACACTGATGTGTTCTCTCCATTGGTGAGGTGACCACACCCCCTGCAATTCTGGTTTGTCTGGAAAGAAAGGCTTTGGAAACCCTGAAAACTGAGTAGCATTAGCAGGTGGAGCCCATGTGCCACTCTTCTTGCCTTTAGTAGAAGGGTGGGAATGTCTACAAACAAAGGCGGGCTTAGCAGGATAGTTTCTCTGAAATGTAGGCACATGAGAATCAAAAATATGTTTAAGCTCCTATAAAGCCTTATGCTTATCCTGAAGGGGCTTCAACAAACCAACAGCAGCTTCCCCAAACAAAAGTTTAGAATCTAGTGGAACATCCTTCAACTTAGGTTTAATATTATCAGATAGAGGCTGGAGTCTAAGCCTAGAATATCTCCTCTAAACTGAACCAAAAACAGCAGCCCTAGAAGAGGCATCTGCAGCATCATAACTATGTTTGATAGAAAGACAAATAACTTGAGAGGAAGTCCCTAGCAAGAAAAGAACATAAGTTTTATCTTCAGACTCAGGAAAATCAGAAATAAGTTGACAGGCCTGAGAAAGAAGAGCCAACACATTCCTAGACATATGTGTCTAAAACCTAGGGTAGCAGAAGTGTAAACCTTCTTACCCAACCATTCCATAGTTCTGCTGCCTTTGTCAGAAGGCAATAACCTGGGTGAAGGAAGCAATTGAGATGGCTTATCAGAGGCTACAGAGACTTCAGAAGGGTTGGCAGCAGGACATTTATACAAAAAGAAAAAGTCCTCAGCCATCCTATAAAACATATCGGGCTTCTTGGGAGCAGGGGCTAAAGAATCAGAAGCAACAGAAACAATGGAACAAACATCCAGAAAAGCAGTCAAAACAGGAGGAAAGCCACAGGCTTAGGAGACTCCAACTATAGCAACTCCTAGTACCTCCTATGGATATCAGGGACCTTAGCACAAACCCACTTAAAAAAATCCATCATCCTAGACAATGTATCCCCAAAGAAATTTCCTCAAAAGGAGCATCAGGACTAATAGATTCCTCCTCCTCTGACCCATAGTCCAAAGGGGAAGGAATTTGAGTAGAATAAGTCAGGGATTCATCATCAGAATCTGACTCAGTCTCAAAAGAATCCTGTTTTCTAGGCCTTTTAAAGGGAGTAGAGGACCAAGGAGGAGCAGGAACTGAAACCCCTTGAGGAGGCTTTAAAGACACTAAAGTAGAAAACAGCCCAAGTGAAAGCCTGCCATTCACTTTCAGGATGCCTAGAAGCAGAAGAGTTTGTTTCTTTTTTAAGGGAATGTCCACTCCAAAAAATTGAGAAGACTCAGACCCAGGATGGTTGTCGAGAACTGTAGTAGGAACTCCTTCTCCAACTAAAATCTGAGGAAATCGCCTAAGCCCCTCTGAAAAAAATCAACTGTGGTTCCACTGAACATCTGAGATGGACATCTGCAAAACCTCATCAGACGTGCTACCAGTCAGAACCTCACCAGCCTCCAACACAGTCAATGTAGAGAACTCCAACGACACAGTGAGGTGAGCCTCCGGGTTTATAACAACCTCGGGAGAAACACCTGGCAGAAGCTGGACAGTGGAAGATTCTGGTCATACCTTTTTGACCTTCTTCTTCTGTAATGGCTGACCTTCGGGGTGGGAGATTCCATTTATTGTATCTTTAGCAAGAAGCTTAAGATGCTGGTTCTCAAGATACAAGGAAAGGGAAGAAAGTCTACTGTGAAGCACTTTTGGAATAAACTCCTGACAAATAGAACAAGACATATGGTCATGAGACACTCCTAGACAAAAACGACATTTATTGTGGCAGTCGCTATGGGAAATCTGGCTCCCACACCGGCATTTACCCTTCCTGGATGACATTAACCACAAGGAGCATGAAAAAGCAAGATAAAACAAACAAACAAAAAAAAAAACAACAGGGCGCTTATCTGCACTGCAAACAGGTGTAGGCAATCACTGGAGAATGAAAATGTGTTCAACTGGCAAAACAGATGCAGGTAAACAGACCAACTGTGAAAAGACACGTTCAGACTGGTGGCAAAGAAGTCCTGCTTATGGTAAGCCTGAATGTTACCTTTATGCAAGCGTACCTTTAAATGCAACAGGAAGTCTTTGGTATATTGGCCGGATGATGGGCTTCCTCGGCAGGGAATCTAGAATTTTAAGAATACTGCAGCAGTGAATGCAAGGACTTCTATGGTTATATAATTTTCTCTAATCACCAGTTTCATAGGGTCTAATATTTAGATCTATTGTTGCATCAAACAATGTATTACACTTTCTGGCGTTCTGTTTTAAATCCGTACTTCACTGATATACCTGTGTGCTTGGTATTTTTTCAGTGTTATTAATTTATGTGTTTGTAGTCAAAATATGATGGCTTATTGTTTAGTTAACCAGAATAATGTAAAATTCTTACCGATATGGAAAAAAGAATTGGACCTTTGATAAGCCACCAAGGAACAATGTGATCATTTGTATCCCAGCAGCTAAAAGAAAAAGAAAAAAATATATATTACATTTAAGGATAACTTAATAAATTCAAAATGTACTTTATCTGTTAAACTGAATGAAATTACAAACACATGACTGCTTTATGATATGTCTTGTTTAAGTTACGATATTATTACCTATTGAACATAAATTTAAAATCGTTGCTAATCAAGATTTGAAGTGAACCTTTATGAATTTAGTTTACTCCAGAAACTTGTATGAGTTTACAATCGTAATATCATGGAAAAGACTATGGATGACATTGATACTCACAGCAGGGTTTCCTGCTGAGATAATTCCTGGCTCAGTTAGTTATCCAGGATAAAAACAAATATTGATATAGTGTCCCTCAAACATGGAGAGTGAGAATAATATCTTAACAATGTATAAAAAGTTTGTAACAGAAATGCAGTGCAAGGAGTGCAGTGATTATATTTTAATATTCAGAAAAACATAAATCAGTTAAGCACCATTATGGCATGAGATCTTACCTTTGCAAATATTAAGCACCCCATGCTTAACTTAAGGTCGGGCCTCATGCTAGGCAGTCAAATCTATCAGTACTGTCAAGCAAAGATAGTGGCAGAATCAAAAACAGATTTTTTTCTGCCTGTCTATACCACTAACATGTTCCTGACTTCCTGTTATAGATAGTAGCTGCAATAACAGGATGTGCTTGCCTTCTTTTTCTGAAGGATACAAAGTATGAAACTTAAATTTATGTCATTATTTAGTGACTTAAATCTTAAGAGATTTGTCCAAAACCCAAAGATTGTATGAGGAATGGACCAAACATATGAGGAAAAAATCTGGACATTCTTCAAAAAATCTGGATAGTTGAGAGACATAGCAAGGTGAGTGTAATCACAAGAGACTGTGTTAAACTGTTTTTCTGACAGCACTCACATTGTGCTTTATGGCTTTGGAAGCTGGCAAAACACTTAGCACTTTTTTTCCCAGTAACTAGTAGCCTAGTAGTACATGGAGCAGATAAAGCTCCATACACTACAAAAAATCATGATCCATACCTCTCAAGTGTACCTCATTAGGAACGTACTTCATTTGGGGTCTTAAAAAGTTCATGTTCCTCGAAGTTCCTCAAAGTTCCACATTGAAAGACTCTGTCACACATTCAATGTTAGGAATTTTTTTAAGTGAAATCTGTTGTAAATAGAAATGAATCAGATTAATTCATTAAAAGATCTTCTTTATAAGTAAAACCAGCATATTTTAACCATCCTATGACCTTCCTAGTTGAAGCTATTAGTAAGCCATTAGTATGTGTTCCACATTTTGCCCATTTGTTCCACACTATGAGGGCTAGTGTTCCTCATTTTAGACATGGAAGTTTGAGACCCTGGGTCTCCAATCAAAAACTTTAACTGTGTGTTCTTGACATGGAAGCCAAAATTCACCTCATATAAAGTACATTTAGATCAGTATGTATAAACCAATAACATTTTTATATAAGATATTGTCTTGTACCCTCACACATGGACAAAGTAATGAGTGTATTCGTTTACGTTAATGGAGGGAAAGAATGCTGTGCAAAGGTAAGCAGCCCTATTACTTAGAAAAACAATTACATCTCCAGAGCCACTTACAATCAAGGTGCAGGAATAAGTCTCACACACAGGAGACTAGGGCAGTGAAAGCACCTTTACATTTCTTTAGACCATTCCCTTTCTCTTCTCGTGATGAAATCAGCATTCATATATAATATAGTGTGCTAGATGAACTGTGAATTGATTTTTTTGGGGGGACAGAAGAGTTGTCCATTAAAAGAATAATAGTGTAGATCAGAATACAAGTGAAGTGTGCTGTATCTTTAAGAAGCATGTCAAGGCTGTATGTGCATGTATAAATTCCAGACGTGCAATCCCTAGTGCCATTTTGTTAAGAGCAGCCAGAGTGAGAGCGTGCATGATCGCAGTTGTTAGTTTGTATATAAGTTACTTAAGTTAGTCAGTAGACTTCTATAGAGATGTATTTGTATAAAATAAAGGTGCTTGAACAGAACCCATGAAGACTCTTCTATTGTGTCCTAAGTAGGAAAGCGACATGGTGTCAGAAGCGGGATCGCAGAGAATAATATTCAGAGCCATGAGGTGCCAAGATGACAATGAAGGTAAAACTAAGAGAAATGAGCACAAAAAGAACCAGAAAATAATCTAAGGTAATGAGAAGTAGCACAAACTGTTTAGCTGATAGAAGAGACAAAACGGGGCACAAACCGCATTACTGAGCAAGCGGAAGGCACAAAAGTTAGGTGTTTCAAAAGAAATGTTTAAAATAAAGGTATTTGGTGAAATGATTAACAGTAAAGCAAAATAAGCATGTTAAAAGCAAAATGAGTATGTTTAAAGATAAAACGAGCATGTTTAAAGTAAGGTGAATGTGTTTAAAGCAAAACTGGGCATATTTAGAGTAAAATGAGCACAAGAAAAGTACATTGGGGATGAAAAGGGCTTAAACAAGCAAAACAAATATAATAAGGGCAAAGATGGCACAGTAAGCAAAAATAAAGCAAGTGTTTTGACAAAGTGCTATGGTTTGGCATAACTATGACTTCGTATTGTATTAAGGGTATAATTAAAGTTATTAGAAGTATCTCAAAGTGTGTAAACGTGCTTACAGTGTGTGTGTATTACTATGCATGCATTTTGAAGAGTTTATTGTGTGAGAAGTACAACTATTTTGTGAAATACAGTCAAAGTATAGCCATTTTGAATAGTTTCTTGTACAGGGTGTGTCTATTCCCAAAGTGTCGCCATTACAGAGTGTTTCTTGCACTGTAAAGAGTTGCCTAGCAAGGTATCACCATTTTGGGGACATTTCAGTGTGCTGTATGCAGTTATTCACAAAGTGCAATTACTTTGAAATGTTATTGAGTTTTGGGCAAGAGAGGTCCAGTTTATTCACATAGTGTGGTTATTTGATATGTTTTTTTACACTGAAAAGAGGTGATTTAGGGCAAAACGATATTACAAGAGCATTATAGTGCCTAAGAGTTATTTCATTTGCATTGTAAAGTTGTTTGAGATGTTTCATAAAATGATGATAAAGGACTTTAGCAAAATGATGATAAATGACTTTAGCATTTTTGAAGAGTATTAAAGTGCCCGAGAAGTTTATTTCACAAAATCCAAACATTCAAAGGTACTGCAAATTTGTTCATTAGCATTACTTCCTAAAGCCCAAAAGGTATAAATTCAGAAGCACAAAGGCATTGGATAAAGTTACAAATACTGTCATAAGTTTCTGGCATATGGGCACGAGTGTATGTTTCTGCTTATTTGCAAAACCCTTCACTGATATGTGTTCATATGCAGACGGATTTTGAAAGCCCCTACCACTTGTATTTGATCAAAATGTTGCAGAGAATTGGAGAATATTAGAGCAAGAGTATGATATTTTTATACAAGCAGCTTATGCATGCACCAGGGCATTCATTTTGCTAAACCTAGCTGGGTCAGAGGCCATAGAAAGACAGCGTTCATTTGTGTATGCACCTGCAGTATATGAAGGAGAAAGTGAAAACCACCATATTGTTGTACAGGCTGAATCAAGCGAAGACTCTGAGTGTTTGAAGTGCAAGTTCAGAGAAATGTGTAACATCTAGAGAAATATTACATTAGAGAGGCATTTGATTTACACGAGAGATCAGAAACCAGGGGAAGCATTTGCAGCTTATATAACTGACCTGAAAAACAAAGCTAAAATGTGTCGGTTTGGTGATTTAAAAGATGATCTGATAAAAGACAGGCTTGTGTGTGGTATTAACAATGCTGCTGTGAGAAAAATTTTACTTTGTGACAGTGACTTAACACTGAGAAAAGCCACAGAGATTTGCCAAATCCATGAGGTGACAGAAAAACACACGAGTATGCTTGAGAATGACAAGAGCATGGTTTCAGTTGGCTACAGAGCAAATGTAGGTAGATGTAGATAGTATGCAACACATGGTGAACAGAAGTAGGCCTAAGCACATGGCAGCCACAACCCCTGCTGGTTCACTAGGGAAGCCATGTAGCTTTCCAGTGAGTTCTAAGAAAGGAGCTTGCTCCAGCTCAGTGCAGTACAAGCATGAATCAGTAAAACCCAAGTCCAGCTTTATTGTTAACTGTTGCAATTGTGGTGCCAATCATGAGTCTAAAAGACAGAAGTGCTTAGCATTTGGTCAGCAATGCCACAAGTGTAAAAAAATGGAACCACTTCCAGAAGCTTTGTAACTTGAGTAAGCCTCACACAGTTGTAAAGAAAGGTCACACAAAGAAGCAAGTTGATCAAGTAGAGCTGAAGCAGACAGCTTTGTATGTAGATGTGTATCAGTGCTTGGTGAAAAATTGATGCAGTGAATTTATTAACAAGAAGTTAAGTGTTTTTACTGTCCAGATTAATGGAAAATACATAGAGCTTAAAGTAGACACTGGTTCAAAGTGTAGTGTTATATCAGCAGACATTTGCTAAAGTGAGAACTAACGAACAACTCAATGTAGCCAGTAGTGCAAGACTTACTACTTATGGAACTGAAGAAATTCAAACTAAAGGTTCAGTGATGCTTTCATGTTATTTGTCCAAGAACTGTTACAACTTGTTATTCTATATAGTTCAAAGACCAGTGCAATCTTTATTGGGTCTCAAAGATAGTTAAAGAATGAATCTGCTTTCTTTTGCTAAAGAAGTCCATCATTTAAGTGCATTTCCAAGCTCTAATTTTTCTGAAGCTATTTTCTCAGAGTATGCTGATGTTTTCGATGGCAAGTTAGGCAAACTTCCAGTTGTGTATTCCATGAAGTTAGACCCAGAGGTCACTCCAGTAGTCAGACCAGAAAGAAGAGTTCTGATAGCTATGCAGGATAAAGTCAAGACTTGGATAAAATGGTGCAGCAAGGTGTAATTTGTCCAGTCACAGAATCAAACAAATGGGTGTCGTCCATGGTAGCAGCTCACAAAAAAGGTTCAGATGAAATCAGAACATGTATTGACCCAAGAGATCTGAACAAAGCATTAAAGAGACTGTATCATACAATGCACACAGTCAAAGAGGTTGCATCCTTAATAACAAATGCCACTGTTTTCTCTGTCTTGGATGCAAAGAGTTAATTTTGGCAAGTGATGATCGCAAATCTTCATTTCTAACTACTTTTGGTACTCCATTTGGCAGATACAGATTCATAAGGATGTCATTTGAAATAAATTCTACAAGTGAAGTCTTTCAGCATGCAATGGAGCAATTTTTTTCGGGTTATCCTTGTGCCGTAATAGTAGATGATTTATTGGTTGGAGGCAATGGTGCAGCAGAGCATGACAGAAGCCTCAAGAAAGTTCTAGATAGAGCACGTGAAGTATACTTGAATCTCAATCCCCTGAAGTGCAAATTCAGACTTCCAGAAGTTACATATGTAGGTCATTTTTTCATGAGTACAGGCTTGAGACCAGACTCAACCAAACAGTCAGCTGTTCTTGAGATGTCAGCAGCAGATAATGTACAAGCTCTACAATGTTTTCTAGGCATGGTCAACTATTTAGGCAAGTTTATTATCAGACTTCTTTGAGTTGACAGCACCTTTAAGAGAGCTAACATGCAAAAATGTTGCATGGTCATGGTTGGAACAGCACCAGAAGGCATTTGAAGACCTTAAGCAGAAAACTGCCACCCCACCTACCTTAAGATACTATGATGTGAATAAACCAGTTACTCTTTCCTGTGATGCTTCAAAATTTGGTCTTGGCACAGTTATACCTCAAGAGGCCAGAATAGTATCCTATGCATCTAGAACACTAACCCAAACTGAGATGCAGAATGCTCAGCATGAGAAGGAGTGTTTGACAATAGTATTTGCATGTTCTAAGTTTCATGATTATATTTATGGTCGAGCTATTCAGATTGAAACTGACCACCAAACTCTACTTACTATTCTAAAAAAGCCTATGGATTCCACACCAGTGAGATTACAAAGAATGATGCTCAGATTGCAAAAGTACAAATTCAAAATGGTCTACACAAAAGTCAAATTGCTCTATCTGGCTGATACCTTATCCAGATCACCCAGAAATACGAAGAACAGTTTCACGCAGAACATTTTGACTTTGATATAATGTCAAGTGTAATTTTTCAACCATTAGACTTGATGAGTTGAGAGATCACACTCAGACTGATCAAATTTTGCAGAAGCTCAATCATTACATTAATGCTGGATGGCCATCAGGGCAATTTAGTGTACCACCTGAAGTGCAAACTTATTTTCCTTACAGAGATGAATTGTTGATGGAAGATGGCATTATTTTGAAAGATCCTAAAATTGTTGTTCTTGCCTCCTTACAACAAGAATATATCCAGATTTTGCATCATGGCCACCCAGGATCTCCATCCACTAAGAGAATAGTGAGAAAATTAGTATTTTGACCTTCATTACCAAAAGACATTGATAAAGTGCTTTCTTCTTGTTCAGTATGCAATAGTACTAGACCGCATTTGCAAAGAGAACCATTTCACCTAAGTCCAGTTCCTGAACTATCTTGGTCAACAGTTGCAACTGATATCTTTGAGTGGAACAATCAACACTACCTGGTTTTGGTAGACTCTTATTTGAATTGGTATGAGATTGATCTACTACCTAACCTAACATCCACTGCTGTTATTACTAAGCTGAAACATCATTTCTCAGTTCATGGTAGTCCACACAAAGTTGTTTCTGACAATGGTACTCAATTTACCAGCCAGTTCTTTCAGAAATTTGCAAAAGAATGGGGCTTTGTACATGTCACTAGTAGTCCTGAATATCCACAGTCTAATGGTCGAGCTGAACGAACATTACAGAGTCCAAAGCAATTACTTGAAAGGTCAAAGCGTGACAATACCGATGTGTTCTTGAATTTGCTTAATCTCAGAAACATACCCCATGACAATATTTTTGGCTCACCTGCTCAAACACTACTTTCCAGACAAACTAGAACTATGCTACCCATTACTTACTTATTGAAGCCTAAACCAAAGAACAATAAAACCATCAAGGCTCAACTGGTTAAGAAGCATAATATCAAGAAATCTTAGAGCGTAAATGGGGCCCCCTTTAACCTTGAATTTAAAAGGAACCCAAAAAACCCACCCCGGGGTTTAAAAGTAGCCAACTCCAAATCCAGCTCCAGACAAGTGACAAGTGGAGTACCTCAGGGTTCAGTCCTGGGGCCGCTCTTGTTTGGCATCTACTTCTCTGAAGTACAGGTCAACACTAAGGGACTCTGGCTAACAAAGTTTGCAGATGACTGCAAACTGGGAGCCATTATTGAATCCCAAAATGATGTGGATACTCTACAAAAGGGCCTTACAGAAACAGATGCTTGGTGCCAGAGCCATGGGCTCAAGCTCAATGCCAAGAAATGTATTGTTATCCCTTTGGGAAAAACATGTATCCATGAATTACCATATAGGTGGCAGTACACTAAACACAGAAAGTGTGATAAGAGACTTAGGGACACAGGTGGACAGTGGTCTCACCTTCGATAACCACATCGCCACAACAGTCAGGAAATCCTTCTATGTGGCACACCTCATCACGAAGGGCTTTTCATCCAGAAAAAAAGGAGGTCATTGTCCCACTGTACTCATCCCTCATTAGACCCATTATAGAATACAACGCACCATTTGGTATGTACCTCTCAAGACATCTGCAACAACTGGAAAGGCCTCATAAATACCTCACTAAAAGAATCACAGGCCTAAAGCAGATGCCCTACGCTGACCGCCTTAAAAAACTCCAGCTATACTCTGTCGCATATCGCCTACTCAGAGGCGATCTCTGCTTAACATACAAGGCCATGTCAAACCCAGAGCTGTTGGACATGCTACACTTAAAGAAATCCCAATCCCTCAGAGCTACACGCTCCAGGGATCTAAACCTTGTCATCACAATAAACAAAACATGCTGGAGGGATAGGTTCCTGACCCAGAGACTCCCCAGACTCTGGAATAGATTGCCCATACATGTCAAGCAGAGTGCCTCTTTGGACCTCTTCAAGAGGAACCTTGACGTTTGGATGGGAGAAAGGAAATTCACCCCAGGGATCACGTCAGTTGCCCTGCTAGACAGGGGTCCAGGAAAGTAAATAATGTGGGAAGAAATAGCCAGGGAATTGTTATGGCTAGGCTTGTATAGGCCCTAGGGCTGATAGCCTAGTACCAACCTATGAACCTATGAACCTATCTCCTTGCTCCAGCTCAGCGCAGTACAAGCATGAATCAGCAAAACCCAAGTCCAGCTTTATTGTTAACTGTTGCAATTGTGGTGCCAATCATGAGTCTAAAAGACAGAAGTGCTTAGCATTTGGTCAGCAATGCCACAAGTGTAAAAATTGGAACCACTTCCAGAAGCTTTGTAACTTGAGTAAGCCTCACACAATTGTAAAGAAAGGTCACACAAAGAAGCAAGTTGATTGAGTAGAGCTGAAGCAGACAGCTTTGTATGTAGATGTTGTATCAGTGCTTGGTGAAAAAGTTGATGCAGTGAATTTATTAACAAGAAGTTAAGTGTTGTTACTGTCCAGATTAATGGAAAATCCATAGAGCTTAAAGTAGACACTGGTTCAAAGTGTAGTGTTATATCAGCAGACACATTTGCTAAAGTGAGAACTAACGAACAACTCAATGTAGCCAGTAGTGCAAGACTTGCTGCTTATAGAGGTGAAGAAATTCAAACTAAAGTTTCAGTGATGCTTTCATGTTATTTTTCCAAGAACTGTTACAACTTGTTATTCTATATAGTCCAAAGACCAGTGCAATCTTTACTGGGTCTCAAAGATAGTTTAAGAATGAATCTGCTTTCTTTTGCTAAAGAAGTCCATCATGTAAGTGCATTTCCAAGCTCTAATTTTTCTGAAGCTATTTTCTCAGAGTATACTGATGTTTTCGATGGCAAGTTAGGCAAACTTCCAGTTGTGTAGTCCATGAAGTTAGACCCAGAGGTCACTCCAGTAGTCAGACCAGAAAGAAGAGTTCTGATAGCTATGCAGGATAAAGTCAAGACTTAGTTGGATAAAATGGTGCAGCAAAGTATGATTTGTCCAGTCACAGAACCAAACAAATGGGTGTCGTCCATGGTAGCAGCTCACAAAAAAGGTTCAGATGAAATCAGAATATGTATTGACCCAAGAGATCTGAACAAAGCATTAAAGAGACTGTATCATCCAATGCGCACAGTCAAAGAGGTTGCATCCGTAATAACAAATGCCACTGTTTTCTCTGTCTTGGATGCAAAGAGTTCATTTTGACAAGTGATGCTTGATCGCAAATCTTCATTTCTAACTACTTTTGGTACTCCATTTGGCAGATACAGATTCATAAGGATGTCATTTGAAATAAATTCTACAAGTGAAGTCTTTCAGCATGCAATGGAGCAAATTTTTTTCGGGTTATCCTTATGCCGTAATAGTAGATGATATATTGGTTGGAGGCAATGGTGCAGCAGAGCATGACAGAAGCCTCAAGAAAGTTCTAGATAGAGCACGTGAAGTATACTTGAATCTCAATCCCCTGAAGTGCAAATTCAGACTTCCAGAAGTTACATATGTAGGTCATTTGTTCATGAGTACAGGCTTGAGACCAGACTCAACCACGCAGTCAGCTGTTCTTGAGATGTCAGCAGCAGATAATGTACAAGCTCTACAATGTTTTCTAGGCATGGTCAACTATTTAAGCAAGTTTATTACCAGACTTCTTTGAGTTGACAGCACCTTTAAGAGAGCTAACATGCAAAAATGTTGCATGGTCATGGTTGGAACAGCACCAGAAGGCATTTGAAGACCTTAAGCAGAAAACTGTCACCCCACCTACCTTAAGATACTATGATGTGAACAAACCAGTTACTCTTTCCTGTGATGCTTCAAAATTTGGTCTTGGCACAGTTATACCTCAAGAGACTAGAACAGTATCCTATGCATCTAGAACACTAACCCAAACTGAGATGCAGAATGCTCAGCATGAGGAGTGTTTGACAATAGTATTTGCATGTTTTAAGTTTCATGATTATATTTATGGTCGAGCTATTCAGATTGAAACTGACCAC
The DNA here is from genome assembly GCF_019279795.1 of Protopterus annectens. Taxonomy (NCBI): domain Eukaryota; kingdom Metazoa; phylum Chordata; order Ceratodontiformes; family Protopteridae; genus Protopterus; species Protopterus annectens. The sequence continues at coordinate 59,772,010 of NC_056729.1, read as the reverse complement.
CAACCTCTACTTACTATTCTAAAAAAGCCTATGGATTCCACACCAGCGAGATTACAAAGAATGATGTTCAGATTGCACAAGTACAAATTCAAAATGGTCTACACGAAAGTCAAATTGCTCTATCTGGCTGATACCTTATCCAGATCGCCCAGAAATACGAAGAACAGTTTCACGCAGAAAATTTTGACTTTGATATAATGTCAGTGTGTAATTTTTCTACCATTAGACTTGATGAGTTGAGAGATCACACTCAGACTTATCAAATTTGCAGAAGCTCAATCATTACATTAATGCTGGATGGCCATCAGGGCAATCTAGTGTAGCACCTGAAGTGCAAACTTATTTTCCTTACAGAGATGAATTGTTGATGGAAGATGGCATTATTTTGAAAGATCCTAAAATTGTTGTTCTTGCCTCCTTACAACAAGAATATATCCAGATTTTGCATAATGGCCACCCAGGATCTCCATCCACTAAGAGAATAGCGAGAAAATTAGTATTTTGACCTTCATTACCAAAAGACATTGATAAAGTGCTTTCTTCTTGTTCAGTATGCAATAGTACTAGACCACATTTGCAAAGAGAAACATTTCATCTAAGTCCAGTTCCTGAACTATCTTGGTCAACAGTTGCAACTGATATCTTTGAGTGGAACAATCAGCACTACTTAGTTTTGGTAGACTCTTATTTGAATTGGTATGAGATTGATCTACTACCTAACCTAACATCCAGTGCTGTTATTACTAAACTGAAACGTCATTTCTCAGTTCATGGTAGTCCACACAAAGTTGTTTCTGACAATGGTAATCAATTTACCAGCCAGTTGTTTCAGAAATTTGCAAAAGAATGGGGCTTTGTACATGTCACTAGTAGTCCTGAATATCCACAGTCTAATGGTCGAGCTGAACGAACATTACAGAGTCCAAAGCAATTACTTGAAAGGTCAAAGCATGACAATACCGATGTGTTCTTGAATTTGCTTAATCTCAGAAACATACCCCATGACAATATTTTTGGCTCACCTGCTCAAACACTACTTTCCAGACAAACTATAATTATGCTACCCATTACTTACTTATTGAAGCCTAAACCAAAGAACAATAAAACCATCAAGGCTCAACTGGTTAAGAAGCATAATATCAAGAAATCTAGTTACGACAGATCAAGCAGATTACTTAATTTGTTGAGGGAAGGAGAGACGGTACAAATCCAGACAACGAAAGGTTTTGGTTGAATTGGACAGATTGCAGGCATCTGTGCCAAGCCATGATCCTACCTGGCAAACTCTGAGGGTGTGGAATATAGGAGAAACCGTAGACATGTTCTTCCTGTATCAAAATCATCATCACCATCACAACATAGTTTTTGTGATGCAGACTTCAAATCTAAGAGTGAATCAGACACTGTTCCCATACCAGGATATGTTCAAAATTCTGATTCCCTTCCAGAAAATGTTCCAGACATTTCACAGGTCAAGCATTTTGCAGAGACAGTTCCAGTTGCTAAATCTAATTCCCAGTTTTATGTCACACAATACAGATGAGTATCAAAGCCTAGTGTGAAATACGCACCAATGTGGACTTGATTGTATATATTTGTGTGCTTAGTATTGTGTAATGCATGACAAAGCATTTCCTGTGATTTCTGCATGCTAAACAGACTCATAGTATTGCATGATCTGTTTCTCAAAGAGGGAGGATGTAGATCAGAGTGCAAGTGAAGTGTGCTGTATCTTTAAGAAGCATGTCAAGGCTGTATGTACATGTATAAATTCCAGACACGTGCAATCCCTAGCGCCATTTTGTAAGAGCAGCCAGAGTGAGAGCATGCATGATCACAGTTGTTAGTTTGTATATAAGTTACTTAAGTTAAAGTCACTAAACTTCTATAGTGATGTGTTTGTATAAAATAAAGCTGCTTGAACAGAACCCACGAAGACTCTTTTGTGTCCAAAGCAGGAGAGTGACAAAGAGGTTTTAATGTACTCGAATCTTCTATTTATAGGGAAATTTAATTGCAGTTTGAGAGAGCTACAATTTACATATTACTATCTGTGTATAAATCTTTTAGACTTCTCACCAAGTTGCTGCTGTTTTATTCCACACTATGAACACAGCTGCACATCCAGAACATAAATTACAATATATAATTTAAAAACAATGCAAAAACTATTTTGGATTGTCTTATTTTTCAACTTGTACTTCAGTGTCTGGCAAAAATATTTATTTTTTCAAGCTGTCTTGACTTTATAACGAGGGATTTATTTTCAGGTTTATCTGAGAAGATGGGTGATGCAACAACTATATGTCCATCTAGAAGTACAAAAAGGTGTAGCAGATCTCCCCTGTAAAAAGGTTCCATGTTCAGTGGTACTAATGACTTATTAAAAGAATGAAATAAATAATAGCAATAATAGAGATTTTGTGGTAAACATGAATAGGGATGGGTGAGAAGGAAGGGATGGGGAAGTTAAAGTATTTTCAAAGAATAACTCAGGATAACAGTTATTAGAAGTACTGTTTGCATTAAATAATTTGCAAAGCCTGTCAGGTATATATAAATACACACATAACATGCTCATATGCACTATCTATCTATATATGGATGCATATTTAGATAGATATCTATAGATATATATGTTATAGTTGAGGTAGTACCCCTTTAAGGTTAACTTAGTTGTTAAGTGATGTTTAGTATTTAAACTTACATTGGACAGGATTTCATTTGCTCTAAAGAAGTCCATTTTATACTTATTGGATGAAAGTGATTAACATACATGTATTTATATTAAAGTTTCATGCAGTTTTTGTACAACTTTTGGAGTCTTTGTTTATTCCATGCATATGGTTGACATCATGTTACAGCTTTTGGTCCTTTTCTGGTACTGTGGTACTGTTCTTGGTCCTCACCGTACTGCATGTGTTGTGGATAATATGTTTTTATGTATTGTGTTGTCTCTGGCTTTGCTTTGGTTTCTGCCATCATTATATTATGATGCCATTTTTGCATTAAATGTCTAGTAATAATGCAACATATTGGTCCTTTTGTAAGATGTTGTCTTTAAATTTGTTGTGCATTCCAAGTGTTGAGGGCTATCTGGATTCTGCTAAGAAGTATCAGCAAAACAAGGAGGAAGCAGTAATGTGACTGCTGAGGTTAAAGCTTGGCTATGACAACAGTGTAGGGAAATCATGGAAAACAAGACTGTTAGGTTTCTTCAGAGATGAGCTGGCAAACAATTTTGTGGCTTATCAGAAGAGGATGGACCCTTGCTCTGGCTGCATTAATCAAGGATTGGAATGTGATGACTAGTAGAGGGAAATTGGTGGGAAGTGGAAGAAACAAGATAACAAAGTCTGTAATATAGTGGGCATGCCTTCCTATAAGGAGGCAGCATCTCATCTCTCTGTGGATGGCTTTTTGAGTCCATTACTGTATCACTGACTAAAGTGAAAGGACTGTCATTGTGTATCAGATGTATCAGGAGAGGTTGAAAGCAATGAATAGGGTTCTGGTAGTATGACAGACATTCCTCTTCAGCATGCACAGAAAATATGGACAGTACCTTTGGATAGGCAAATGTGGGTGGTGGACCTCATCTTTAGGAAAAGAGACCAAAGTGTATGTTCCAGCTGCAGGAACTTAGTACTTCTCAGCCTGTCTGGAAAAGTCTGAGCCAGAGGGGTGGAAAAGTGAAACCAGCTATGAGTTAAACCTCAAATTCAGGAGGAGTAATGGAGACTCCCCATAAGCTGTGGAATACAAAACACACTGTTTAGCCTTGTGCAATGCTAACCCAGTCTGATTGTTTTGTAGATGTGAAAAAGGCTTACCACTCTACTCTTTAGCAGGTACTATGAGAGGTCTTACAAGAGTATGGGGTTCTGAGGCTAGTGGTGTATGCAGTTTGGTCTTTGCTCAATACTATTGCCATTAAATTGAATTTTGTCATGGTAGATACTGGCTATGCAAAGATATGCATCTTGTCGCCTGTTTGTAATTTTCATGAACAGGTCATAAAGGTATAGTCATCACTGGGGGGGTGTCTTGTTAGTGAACTGAGAGGAAATATTTTTGTTCATAGATTATACTGTCCTTTTGTCCTTATCTGACGAAGTTCACCAGCAAGCACTGCTGAAATGAAAATGTGCACCTCACAATTTGAGGCCATGTCTGTGAAAAAGAGTCATGCGTGAAAGGGCATGCCTTCGCTGAAGGTTGGGTGTCGGGCTGGCAACTCTGCACCATAAAAAATCTACTGCCAGTCATTAGTGGATCGGAGTTCTGCTGTGGCGACCCCTAACCAGGAAAAGCCGAAAAGACAAAAAACAATTCTCTTAAGTTAAAGGTGAAAGACAGCTGCCCTTGCTGAAGAAGGTAAGCACCTTGGGGTCCAGTTCACAAAAAGTGACAAATGGTAGCATGTGAATGATAGAATGGGACAGCAGGAAATATCTTGGGGCTACATAGCTGAAATTTTTTGTTAGACAAAGCTCTTTCGATTTACTGATCTAGATGAATCCCATCTTCACCTATGATCTTCTTGCATGTTGTTAGACTTCTGATTTGCTGCTCTTTGGGGTCAGGTAGTAGACTTCCATTTTGATCGGTCTCACACCTTGGAGGTTTGCTGTTAATGCAACCAATGATTACATATGCAGATGGGGAGCATCTGCTTTCTTCTTCATTTTTCAAAGGTTATCACAACCTCTTCAATTTATATATTATCCTTTAGGAGTTTTATGATAATTATCTACTCAGCATTCTATGCAGCTTTATCTAAGTAGTTGAATCAGGAGTTATCGTCTCTGTGATAATACTGGTGACACAGCCCACCTTCTGGTCTGCCAGTCCAAACTTATATATGCTGCCCTTGTGAAATTATTTATACATTCATATGTAACTTCATATGTAACTTCTAGACATGTGGTCCAGGAAAACATAAAACAGCCTATTCCAATTTCCCACTTCTCTGTTTGGTTAAGTGAGACAAACAATAAGCAGATGGAGGCTGAGGGACTTGAGCAGTGGATTGCAGGAATACATTCATTAACAGCTCATAGCCATAATACCATGCACTAACTCAGAACAAAAGCAGTTTCTTTCAGATCAATTCTTTGCTGGGTCTTACAAGAACTAATTCATCTTTTTAAGCCAAACATTCCCCTGCTCCTGTGCCCTTGGTACCTATTATGTCCCTGGCATTAATCATTATATTATCTTTTACAGAATGAGCTGCACTTATTTCCGGCTCTGGCACTTATCTGAGGTGCTGCTGTTTAGTTTATATCCAGCTGTAAACAGCAACATGCACTGAACAGCTGCATAGCATTATTACTTCATTTTGTACAGTTAAACTAAGGCTGTTGAAGTCCTACATCAATCACTGTTGCCAAGAACTGATCATTGCTATTTGTTAGCTGTGTAGCATTTTGTAACAACTCTGGGATATATATTATATCCTGTAGATTCATACATATTCCAAAGTAAGTACACACTTTCTTGTAACGTATGCACTTGAGCTTGTCACTTTATAAGTTAATGACACATGCCCATCGCTATTTTCTGTGTAGGGTGAGCAGGGTGATTGAACTCTATGCTGGAGTGAGAACCAGCCACAATGACCTCCCTGCACAGAGTATTTTAAGATGATGATTTTTCCATAGTTTGCCCTGGAAAA